>NC_134288.1:5712938-6013619 GCF_949628215.1 Phalacrocorax aristotelis | reverse complement strand
CAGTTGCTCAAAACTTGGCAGAGCCATAGTTAAAACCAGGAATAAATTTTATATTTCTACATAATTCTATCACGTAGACTTTTGAATCTTGAAGGTGCATTCAGAGAGGACTAGCCTTCAAAATACAGCTCCACACTCTACACTCTCTCTACACCTACACTCCTTTCCAGTTCTGTGCTCAGCACTTAACTCTTTCTAGAGCAGAGTCTGTTTCCTTATTCATGACAAATATTTTACTACACAAGGTACTACTCAATCATGCAGAACAATACCTATTCCTCTTTACAGACAGGTTTGCCTTCCTCACATTCTCATGCACGGCTCACTAGATTGCCTTCACATACTCACCAAAGTTTTGCAAAAGAAAAAGGAAAACCGCCAAAAGAGCCAACAAAAACAAAGCATGGTAACGGAAGGTGACTTACAGCTTCAGTGCTATGGAAATTAATCCCCTAGGAAAGGTAACACTAGAGCAGAGTTAAAAGTTTTGACATAAAATGTTCACTGCTTTATCACGTTCCCCTTTGGGATTAGGTTTTCCACACACTTTAGATTGTTTCACAAAACATATTGTTCTCCTATTTATGAGACTGGCAAAGTACAAAATAGTACAAAACTGACTGATTCCTATTTATTAAGAAATAGCTGTTAGGAGAATATGCTTTAATATACTGGTATACGAAATATAACAACCTCCATGTCTTGCACAGATCAAGACTCCAGGCAGATCCTGGTTTCCAGCAACACACCATCAATTGGAAAAGTCAAGGCAGAAACTCACATAATTAACGCTGAATATGTGAATTTCAGGGGGCCTATCCTAATTCTATCCCTAACAGCAAACTAAAATACACTGAAAGCCTAGAAAATGTTGCTGGGTCTAACCACCGTTAGCTGTACAGAACAAGTTAATGTATAAGTCTCCCAGTGAAAAATCTTCACTTTCTGTCAGTGAACAAAAAAAGGAGAATCTATTAAACAAAACATTTCCATTTAATTTTCCATCAAAGTTAGATTTATATTAAAAAGTAAAAGGATTACTGAGAAAGACTTGACGAAAAGTATACACTATTAACTGTGGGTGATGAGCTCACATTTTCTTGTCTTGACTAACAGAGTCTTACAAATTTTCACACATTATCTTACCTAAGTTTAGACCAGAAAAAAACAAGTGTTCCATGTGCTTAAAGTTATTGAGTAACTTTGTTTGCATCTAAAATACGTATGTGATTGTATAAAGTTTGCTACTTGCTCCCAGTGAAAACACTGCCAAATTTAAAGGGGGGAGATATGAAGCAACAGTGAAAGCATCAAACTATGGATTTTGAGTTCTGCTTATTATTTTCAGTTCTGTTTTAGACTTCTCATATAACCTTGCAGGACCAAAATATTAACCTTGTCATAAATAAAAATCCTAACTAACCTACCAAATCGCAATAGCTAATTAAATTGACTTTCAGATCCTCAGGAGGAAGAGGGTGCAGAAATGCATTAGTATTTGTAAATTAAAGATCATGGTTTCCTAGACTGACTCCCTATGTTTAGGTCCCCGTGCACTCTGGAGGTGCGAACGCCTGCATACACCTAATGCGGCAAAAAACAGAGGTTCATGTATCAGTTTGGACACAAAAACATAAAAATCTATGCCTGTCAAGTAGAGGATTAAGAAAATAAATTCAAGCTTTGGAACAGGCTGCCCAGAGAGGTGGGGGAGTCACCATCCCTGGAGGTGTTAAAAAAACATGTAGACGTGGCACTTCAGGGCATGGTTTAGGAGGCCTGGGGGTGTTGGGTTGGTGATTGGACCTGATGATCCTAGACGTCTTTTCCAACCTCAATAATTCTATGCTTCTAAGTATGTAACTGGGTAGAAGCAGCAACAGAAGCTGGAAGATGTCCACAAGAAAACTTAGTTCAATTGGAGGATCAATTCATAACCACACCAACCTATAAAACAGAGTGGTTTTGTCAGTGAAACTACATTTTCTAGTTATCAAACAGAGGAACAGCATTCCTATATAGATTGTACTCTGATATGAACTTCAAAAGTTTGAAGTCTGCATCAAGAAACCATTGAGTAACAGCAAAAATATAGAGGAAAAATCCAAGCTCTTCCCAAAGTAAAATATCACCTTGACGAAGGAAGAAATACCCACTTTAAATAATGCTCTCTTGGAAGGCGGAAGATTTGTAAAAGACGCCAACTAATTCTCACTCAAGTTAATTTGTAGTTCAGGAGAGAGTGTGTGCGTGCACGTGCGTGTGCAGGGAGCCTAGCACGTCTCGCGTAACTCTGGTTAGGAGGAGTGACTGGGCAGGAGCCAGACCTGGATTATCTCAAACTGATAGAGAGAGTACACGTGTTTACAAGGAAGAACTAGTGCCAAACATGCAGCTCCTCGCTCCCATAAAACATAAGGTGTTTTATTTCTGCATCAGATGTTTCAAACACAATTGACTTCTATTAAGTTTCAGTGTAAAACACTTTCCTTTCCTAATGTAGCATGAACTTTAACTGTGGCCATTTCAGAGACATTATATGGATACCATATTACCAAACAAAAAGATACGCATTTGCTGTCTCTCAGAAAAATACTTTTCCCCCCCACACCCTTTCTGTCTCATCCTGTCTGGAACTTGGACCTTTTTCAGCTCTTCAGCTCTTTCTTATTTATATCTATACATATGTTGTAGGAATTTTCCAGAATATTTATTATAAATATTATGTCCTTGTTAAGCCAAAAAGAGAGTTAGCATTGTTTTGTTTTATGGGACACAAATAGAAAGGAACTGAAATAACATGCTAACGAGAAGGTATTTACTGGCTCATGGTAAGTATTTCATATATATCAAGAAAGAGAATATCCCTTCTATCATGAAGGTCAGCAAATCAAGTGTTATTTGCAGTGGGCAGTACAGTTGTGTTAAAATACTTCTGGCAGAACACTCATTGTTCTGCATTCACAGTTACCGGAATATGCATCATATTGCATTACTGATCAAAAGGCAGGACCGTATAAAGGATTTCATTTAATCAGGCGATGAGAAAGGCTGATGATTAGTTAGCTACTTCTGGCTCACAGGCTAAAACCTGATCACAGGTTTTCTAACAGCAAATTAAAGGTAAAGCCAAGGAAAAGTCAGAAATTTCAGCTGGCAAAGGTTCATGGGACTCCTTTCTTCAGTTTTGATTCATAAGCAACTTTGTGCAGCGCGAGTTCTAGGTTTGTAGCTCAAAACTTTAGAAGCAAAAGCTGAATGCCCTGTTTCATGTCAAGAAAAAAGTGCTGCACATTCCTTATGAGGGCTCCAGTGGCAGTCTCTTCAGGCTCAGGGCTGCAATTCCTGCTGAACCCTTCGGCTTACGCTTTGCAGGTTGCATTTTTTTATACAACTAACCCCATTCCCTCCTCAAGTAACCAGAGAGAATCAGCTCTATAATAAACTTCTACATGCCCCTTTCTGAAGAAAAGCAAATAGAAGGCAGAGGAGGAAGAAAAAGAAAAAAAAAACCCAACACCTTATCCTGAAAACCGTGATTCCACCTTCCATCAAGCCTGCCATCCTTTCCTTTGCAACAGATCTGCAGGGAAGTGCCACTGCCCCGCCTGAGAGTGGTGCCACAGCACGCTCGGGCTGGCTTGTGGTACACTGCTCTGGTTTCTCCAAGCTGTGCCCCTGCGTCCTGCCTGCTTCCAAGGCTTAATCTCCCAGAGGACACGGGCACATATACCCATACCAGCAACGCTTCATGCTAACATCCTACAATGCAATTATTTCTCATCCTCAGTTGCCAGAACCTTTTCAAAGATCTTCGAATCAGCCAGTTGATCCAGAACTGACCAAAAAGTTGCCTGAAGCTATTCAGCAGCAAACAAGACCTCTGGAATAATATTTACAGCCTCTTAAGAGGAAGCAAGAACTGTCAACAGTATATACGTAACACGTTTTTGCCCTCTGAACTAGGTTCTTCCAACGCAGTCCATATCATAACAGAAGAGGAAAACGATGTCTTAGGAGTCTGCACCAGCTGCAAGAGCAAACAGCAAGCGAACCCACTGCGCACAATGGATGAAGTGTGAAATTAGTTCTGTCATCTCCACACACACCACAGTGAACCAGGCCTTCCTGAGGGGTTCAGCACATCAAAATCTCCAGTTGTTTAATTTGAGATCAAGGCAAGAGCACACAGGACCCTGCCCCACTCCTCTCCGTTGGGCTAAGTGGCCAAAATGAAAATGAGGCTAAACAAATCCACCGGGAGAAGAGCTGAAGATGCATGGGGTGGAAAGAACGGACCACTTCACCTTTTGCTGCTCTTAGTGGATTCTAATTAGGAACCTGGCAGTGCCACCCCCTCAGCGGGAAGCCCACATTATTAACGCTGGCATCAAAAGCAAGCCGACTGCAATCTGCGGGAACGGCTGCCGAACTGGCACAGCCTTCCCTCCCGTTCTTGGCCGAAACACCAGAACAGATGTCTGAAGGGTTGGTGTTTCTTTTCCTGTGCCCACCCCCCCTTCGCATGACCTTATGCCAGAGATTACATGTACAAGTGCCAAGGTAAAGGTTCTTAATGGGTCAAAGAAACATATTTAAGAGGATATTTCTTTTAAACATTTCTGCTTTTAAATGGTACATCGGGGCTCTGAAGGAGCATACAGTCTTGTGGGGGGCACAGGGAAATGTATAACCATTCAGCTGTAATTATAGTAATCTGGTATAGTCAGTGCAAAAAAACAATGGCCTTTCCTCTCTTGTTATTCTGAATCATTTGTAGATGTTCATGTTTTAATCATATTTTTCCACATGAATCAATATGAGAGAGAAAACGACAGAGAGATAATTATGTGCACTGAACAAATATTCTACCTAACTGAGGTTGCGCTGGGAAGGGCTGCTTGTAATTAATGAAGTACTGCCACACACTTGTCAAGTACAACCAGCTCTTTAAGGGCAAGCCATCATTTCAAATTGTGAGCTCACTGAAATTTAACGAAATTGGAAAGAAAATAATAAAGTTTTGTGCCATCTCTCGCAGCACCAGCTTCTGAGGAGCGAGCAAAGGAGGTTCGCACATGGAATGCAGAAGTTGCCTGGTGACCGGTCCTGTTGTGAATGCAAAGCGCAGCCTTGGCTCATTCAAAGTGTGACCAAGGGGCACAATCTTCCCAAAGAGACGTGGAACTACAGGGAAGTGTTACGATTGCACGGCTGAAACACTAAATGTTTATTTCAACTCATTTCTCTCTCTCAGGAAGCCTCTCTTCCCTCACACCGAGGAAAATAAAGTAAAATCCTCAAGGTGCTGAGTGGGATTTTTAAGGATCCACATTTCAGCAGCACCTGCACGACGCTTTCTTTGGGTACAGGCCTGAGTGGAGGAAAAAACCAAACCCAACCCCCCCAAAAGAAACCCATTCCTTTTTCAAACAGATCCTAGAGTAAAACAGAGAAGCAATGCCCTGATCTCACAAACTCTGAAGCAGCGCCCGAAGGAAAGGGCTTTCCTATCCCTTCCTGTTAAATTCAACTTCCAGCATTCAAATGAATGTTATAATCACTCCGGCGCAGCAGTCATCTAGCTTCAATTATAATATACTACCAGCTCAATGTGCCAAAAGCACTTCCCTCTCTCTCTTTCCACACTAGTTCTCCTATTTCTCAGCTTTCAAATACCCCCTTGTTCTTTCTACGCATTCATTGTGCAACACAATTTATTTCTGCAACACATCATTACAGCAAGAGAAGTGTGAGAGTAGGTGGGGACAGTAGACAAGTAGAGGTGTGAATGGGTGGTAACATACTAAGTGCTACAGTGAGCCACCAGTCAACACCTTAAGGTTTCAAAAGAAAGGGGAAAGGAGGGAAAGAGAAAGAAATGGATCTTCGTGTGCTTTCTAAGTTTCATGCATATTAGGGAGCTCTTCTGCCGTGGAAGACGCTGGCTTACAGAGGCACATGCACAACGCACTTCGGTTAGCCACAAATAACAGACCGACCTGTATATGCCAATAACAGCACTCCATCATCTACCCGTTACAGTGATGCAGCCCTCTCTTCATCTCTTTCCTTTTTGCAAAGCTTCTTTCTCTACAAGAAGGAAATAGACTGGTTGGGGGGGGGAAGCCTCTGCCATTTCATGCATGCATCCAAAACAGCATTCCCAGGCACAAGATAAAGCCACTAAACTACCATAGGGAAAACACATTTTTACATTCATAGTTTTTCAAAGCTATTTTTTAACATTATTTCCCATCCAAAATGTTCAATAGCAACATTAATTTTACTGGGGAGTGGGTGAGTTATGAAGGACCTGAAATCCTCTCTTGCCAACCATTTTAAAACCATTTGGGGGGGGAATGCAGCTTAATAAAATGGCTACAGATTCAGTGAAACATTTGTACAGAAACAGTGCACCACCAACCATGGTTTCTGTGGGTGTGATGAAACCTTACTCTTAGTAACTTCACAGAGACTACAGCTTCATCCCTAAACCCTCCCAGAAACAGGAAAGGAAAACCTGTAATGGATGAGGAACACAGACAGAAGGGAAAAAAAAGAGGGGGGGGGGGAGCAGCTGAAAAGTATTCATTACCTTAAACAAATATCATCCAAGCAGCCGATGCTAGACCTAATATTTTGCCACCTTCACCCTTCATCGCTTGGCAGAGTTGGGAAACACTGCTGCTCTTGATTAGGCAGAGTCTCACATACTGTGCCCATGTTGCTCTGGCACAAGGGGCAAAACAATATGTAAAATCATAGAATCATTAAGGCTGGGAAAAATTGCTAAGATGATCAAGTCCAACCATCAACCCGACACCACCATACCTCCTAAACCATGTCCCAAAGTCCCATATCTACACATTTTTTGAGTGATAAAAAAGTTGTGAAAGAGGCCTCTAGCCGTGAATTAGGTCCTTAGTCCTGATGAAACAAACCAACCTCCTTTCTATTTCTATGGGCTGAGGCTCAGGAACATAACCTAGGAGGAAAATAATGGGAAACGAACTGTACAGTGGTGGAACATCACAGGGAAAAGACCAAACCCTTAAAATATTCTACAACTTTCATCAAAAGTACCAGCACTTGTACGCCATATTCCTTGCCAGGAACGGCTGCAGCAGGTGTAAGAGTGCCTTTGCAATAAATGGACAGTTAACAATAAAATCTATTGTGCAAGAGACACCTTAAGGAATAGCTGTAGGGCACATAAGGAGAAGGAGGGGAATAAATGGATTGGCAGCCTTTTCCTAAAGACTAACACCCCCACTCTCTAAATGAATGGTCCCATTCTTTTCAAGGGGGCCTTGGTGCCACTTAGGGGGTCATAACTCACCTCTAAGTGTTTGATTTGGAATTAAACTTGGTATTTAATATAAGATTACAACCCCAGAAGCAAATATTTTCTCCATTTCCAAATTAGGACAGAAAAATCACATGCTTGTTTTGAAACTAGGAGAGTGCAAAGCAATTGGAGTTGATGGTTTCAAATGGTCTCTGCACTAACAGCTAGTTTGTGAATCACATGTCTTCCTAAGCAATGAATCCATAAGATGGCTCAGTGACAATCCAAGCCTCGACTTGGCAATGCTGCCATTTTTTTTTCTTGGGGACAGAATTCCACTGTAAGTCCTTATTTGGATATGAGCCAAATTAATATCATATCAGCTGGATGTAATTCTGGACAGACATCGGGGACCATCCTGCAGGAACCTTTGTCTCACAGAGGGTGACCAGCACATGAAAATGCAATATAAGGACTAATATATTTTATTCTTTTTTAATGTGAAAAAAAATTTATATATTATTTATCACATAATTCAACAAAGGCCACCTCATTCTTACAAGGACATGAAAACCACTTTCAGGTGTATACTCCAAATCACATCGGCCATGATTCCCCTGTAACAACCAGCCACAAGGAAGGAGACACCAGAGGCACAAGCGTTAGCTATGAACCCCTGGAATATGAAGTACCCAGAGAACAGAAATCCCATCCCATTCTGGGATATGAAAAGCAATCTTAGAAGACACAAGAGGAACAGCCTTCTTACACGTGACAGATAAGAAAGAAACAAGGGAGAATGGATTAAATGGAGCATAATTTTTACACTCAGTTTGACAAACACACATCTCCAGTAAGATCAGGGAAAACTGCATCCAGTAGTAACTAAAAACAAGGTCTGGATTCCGTAACAGAATTATTTCCTGGGAGATTCTCTTTTATGAAAATGTCTACAGCTGTATCTATTTAGTTTTAGCCTCACTGAAGTCTATTGTCATCATTCAACTTTTATAAGTGGGTCACCCTCAAGAGACAGCACAAAATGCATTTCACGCTTCCAGAAACACAGAGGGAACCACTTTCCTCTCTTTTGCACATTAGCAGTTTAATCACTACAGAACATTTTAATTTCTTGTGTACAATTCTCTTTTCCTGCTGTAGAGACTTTCTTCCCATCCCTGTTATTCCTACGTATTGTAGAGCCACATGCTGCTTTGCTCACTGCTGTGCCTTCAACAGGTATTGTTTTTTTTTTAATGTGGGAATTCTTCCTTTCCAATTGGGCTGTCATCCAATCTTTACAGAACATACCTTACATGAGCAGGTGCTTCATATTGAGCACAGATGCCCAGAAATTCATAAGCTGATACATTTGGGTAAGAAACCTTGCCAGCTCAAGCTTCCTCATTACAGTTCAGTTCCATCCTAACTAATGCTGCAAAAATGAAGGAAGCAGGCTTTCTCATAGAGCCTCAGCACTTCTGTAGGGGCCAAAGTGGTTATGACTGAGACACACAAGAACAAAAGATAATCAAATCCAGTATATTAAAAATAAATGATAGCCAGCTCCTGTTTTGAAACAGGGATCTCCTGACAAGATTACAGATGCCATCCTTACCTAGCAGTCAGTGGCAGTCCCACAAGAGTAGCATGGATGTTTGATACACACATGCACTATAACACATTTTCAAAGTCCGATCATTAGAAAAGTATCTGTGCAAAGGAGGAAAGGAGTGCATGCGAGTGTTTGTCCCTGCAAGCTGAGCAACAGTCCATTACAAGGCAGCTTGTACACAAGCGCACACCTTTGAGTGCCAAAGATGCACTAGGCAAGTCTGGCCAAATACAACCAGAGGCAACACTGAGGCTCGTGGACGCAGCCACACCGATACACCGGCACGTTCATTCCCCAGCGAGCCAACACCACACCACCCATTTTGCAGTACAATTATTTTTTTTGGTTCTTGCAAAGAAGACAGTATTGAATTTGTGTAGTTCCAGAATTCCAGGGAACCAGTTCACACACTTTATATGTAATCTCTCCTTATACAAGTAACGCTGTGGTAATAGCAGCCCTCAGCGTTGCTGTGGAGCTCAGCAGAAGCAGGAGAGACCAGGTGGATTTGTGGATGACTTAGTAACTTTAAAAATAATATTTTTAAAAAAATCTTTCCACTGGCCAAGCCTCAGCACTGCTGGAATGTCTTATTTACTCACATAAAGAGGAGATGGTTATGGGGATGTAGCTTCTCTCAGTCACCCTCTTATTCAGTGGAGCAGAGCTAAGCACCTGAACTACATTCAATTTAAGTCTGTACAGTGGATGTTTAGTTTTGGGGTTTGTTTTCTTTTTTTTTTTTTTCCCCTCTCCCCCTCCCTTTTCCTTCTTTTCTTAATCCAAGATTCAGGCAGGAAAGCAGCACTGCTTTCCATTGAAGCCAGGGTGCTTTGGGAAACATCTCAACTGGCTTTTGAAATCTTATTTCCAGGATCTGGGAGAGCTTTCCAAAAAGCAGTGGCCCACCCACATCCAAACAGCACAGTCTGGCGGAGTCATCGCCAGCCCCAGCCTATTGCAGGACACATGTGGGTGTGGGCCTCAGTTTTGGACATTTGCTGAAAAAAAAAAAAAAATTAAAAAAAAAAAATGGAAACAGAACATCAAAGGGAACTAGCTGAAGCACTTCAGAAATTAATCATGCCTGGTGGAAAAGATGATTAGTGGCTTCTTGTGCTCTGTTTTTAAAGCTATTGATCTTGGACACAGGAAAGAGCTTTCATATTCTCCACAAGCCACAGATGGTCAAAAGGGTCCTGAGAGGAAGAGACAAAAAGCAACCGCAAGGGAACTCCAAAGAGTAACAGAACTCAAGGTGTGTCCTAGAGACCCGATAATACCGCTGAGAAGGATATACTGGAAAACCAGATACAGCAGCAGCAGCAGTTTTTGCTGATTTTCCTTTCTCTCAGCTTTCTCAAACCATTGTCTAGTTTCTGCCTTTGAAACAGGTAACACCTATAAGCCAGTTTGCAACACACGGATACACCACACCAGAAACACCAAATAAAATAATTTGCCAAGACTTTGGTGCTCTTTTCAAATCTACAGCCTATAAATACATGGCTCACAAGCAGTACGGCTGTGGCAGAAATCATGAGACAAAGACAATGAAGCCTTTTATCTAAACAAACTGTTTGATGATTGAAAGTAGTGGAACATCTCTCTCCCTCTGGCCAATTTTGAGGACTTCCTGAAAACTGAATTTTCCACATAACAGACAATGACTTCAGAAAACACAAGCTATAATCCCTAAATTGCCTCCAGCGTAGTCTTGTGCAGGGTCAAGCTTTCTTCTGGGAAGCACTGTCCGTTTTCATCTCCCATGAAAACACAATTAGATGTAGGAAATAACCGCCATTTCTCTATAGTTAAGATGATACATATTCTTGTTTTTATTATAGAAAAACACATATCTTTTAATGAACTTGCCTAGGAAACTTGAAATTATGTATGGTAATAAAATCACAAAGCAGAGAGGACAAAATTTCTCACTCCGGAGGTGGTTACTCACAACAAATCTCTCTACTCTGAAGCGGGACTTACTGAGCTCCCCATCGTGGCAGGGGTAGGTGGCTTCAGGCTGCTCAGAGGTCCTGCTCTGCACACCACTGGGAAATCCAGGCACTGGCCAATCTTCACCCTGAAATATAGGAAAGCTTTTGTTTTAATACCTGTGTATTGGCATAATCATACTGGCCAAAATGAAAATGCAGGTCATTACGTTTGTCTGTCTGCCATTTCCCTTAAATTACCTTACTTTATGCACCCAGTTCCCTCGCGGCAATTAGCAACAACTGTAATGGCACAATTACAAGGATGGAGCAGCAGAGGAACAAATAGCAGGTGCATGAGTGAGGAGGGAAAATGGGGGGTGTTTAAGTTGCCAAATGTTCCCTCAGCTACGTCTTTAGGAAGGACGGTAGAGGCTCCAAAATGCCTTCCTAGAAAATAAAGCATATTTAAACTCCAAGCAAGGAACTGTTCCTCTGATCAAAACCCTCTTTCTGAAATAGATTCAAATAGATGAGGCAGCATGGGAACTCTTGATAACTACATTAACATTTTGACATTTCTTTGCACAGTCATGGGAACTACATTATTAGCAAGGATCTAACAGCCTTATGCTCTGCTGTGGAACAGTGTATCGGGAGAGTGGAAAGAAAAAAAACATATCACAGTAAACTCTTTCCTACCCTTCTGACAATAGCTTTCTTCCCACAAGAAATATAAACCAATACTCATACCGTCCAATCAGAATATATCCCCACAGAAGGAACCGTTCGAGAAAAACCAAAATTCAGGTAGTACTGGTTTTTTTTTTTAATGTAAATGAGCAAATTTTAAGACAAGCATTTGTGTTTCATCCTACTGGTTGTTTCAGAGGCTCTTTTTCCTACTTCCATGGCTAAGGAAGATGAGCAAAAGAAATCGATAGTCAGAACACATTACCTGCAATATTTTTTAGTTGTTTGTGAGCAGACAGAGATGGGAAAGGGATAATGGAGAAATAGGAAGGTAAGAGTTCCAGGCACCTCACAGCACAGAACAAGTACACTGAAATACAGGGTACCACAGCGCAAGGTGGCCTAAAGTCCCATCTGGGGAACAGCGTGGAATTTTCCTGCAATGCATCCAAGGTGCTCAGAGAAACCGGGCTGCAGCAAGCATAACGCAAGTCCCTAATCACAACATGCATGATTGAAAAAGCATCAAGCATCTACTTCCGTTACCAAGCAGAGCTGTGAAAAATGTTTCTCATCATAAAATAAAATGAGTAAACTTCAGCTGCTTTACTAGCTCTGTAAAAATGTGATAATGTAGGTACACAAAAAAAAAAAAATTGCTGTAGGAATTTTCACAGGCACAGTAGTGCTGTCTAGAGGTGAGAGCACAGAAGCTGGGAGACTCAGAGTCTATTCCTGGTACTGTCATCAGCTCGCGGCAGCACACGGAGCAAGTGCCTTAACATCTCTAAGGCTCATGTTACTCATCTGTCACACAGGTATTGTAATCACAGGCAGCGACATCACCGGGGTACCGTGTGACTCGCGTAATGACTGCCTGCAGGGTGCTTTTGAGACCTTTACATAAAAGTACCACAGAGGTTGTAATAGGTATTATTATTTATCATTATTCAAGGGCAGATCCTGAACAGACATATAAGTTAAATACCTTATCAAGGATTTGCTGTTGTTGTTGTTTCCTTAAGATTTGCAGTGTTTTAGGGTTTAAAAACTTTTTATTAAGAAATTATTACTGCTTCTACTAACACAAAGGCATCTAAATTTTCTTTTAGATGGCAAAGTCAGTCCCACTAGCACAACGTTTACTAATTTTATACTACTTTCAATGATCTAGGATTATTTTAAACTGATTATTGCGCTGTATACCTTTTTCCATGGGCTAGGGAATGCTTAGGAGAGTGCCTGCTTCTCTGCTTCCAAAACATTTCCTCATCATGGCATCCTTTCATATTCTACACTTCTATGAAAGACAGAAAACATCAGCAAATCATCTCACAATGTTTTCCACACAAAATGCAAACTAGCAATTCCATAAACCAGTTTCCCCTAAGTAGGGAATAGCATGGTAACACATACCCATCTGATCCGAGATCATGCCAGACATTTCTACTACAGCTGACATTTCCTTTCCTTCCTGTTTGATACAAGACCAATCTGCTTGGACCAATTTTCTGCAATTCCTGTTCAATGCACTCTTTATAGCACCCCGGTTTCACTTGGTATGAAACTATGTAAATTGCTGTTATTTACACATTAGTTACAGAGTTTACTTTTTTTTTCTTTTAATTTAAACCACTCTGGTGTTACCTTCTGCATTTATTCTAGTCCAGAGTTAATGAGAGCCCCAGTCCTGCTATCAGATCCTCTGTGTTAAGGTGTTATTTCAGGTCAGTGTGGCTTCAAAGGAGGTCAAGCAGGGTGATCCAGTCGCCTGGTCAGAGCAAAGTTCTCATCACGTGCTGGTATGGGACAAATGAGTAACTCCCAGGAGAGAAGCAGCACCCAGTGAGCACTCCAGCCTCTTAATTTTCCTTGATCAGAGCACTTTTGGTAAAGTATCTCTCAGTGAAGGCTTGAGACAATTAATTAAGAAGCACCCTGGAGTGTGAAAAACAGAGTATTACTGTCATTTGAAGTAGATCTTTATTAACCTCTCAAAATTCCATTAGGAAAGGTTACATAAACCGGGTTCTATTATATTATACATCTTTGGTTTGGGTCTTTCTTCTACAGGGGTATAAAACTTAAATGCAGAGGGACCTTTTTGCCATTTTTTAAACTTAGCTGTTAAATATCACTTTACTAATAACTTACCCCATTTTGCCATCTGAGTGAGCACTTCAAAAGGATTAGATAAGCTGTAGTGTAGGAATCAAAGAAGAAATATCGGGTCATTTTCCACAAAATACTAATTTGATCTTGAAGCCTAGTGGCACTACCAACCTGAAGGCAATAGATGTTATAGAGTTTGATGTTTAAAACATCTATTCTGAAAAAGGCAGAAAAAGAAAGAGACCTTTAGCCTGGATGTCTCAGCTTTTCATATGGGTGGTTGACAAGCTGGGCTATAGGGTAAACCATAATGTGCCAAGCACCATGGAGCCTGGAGCCAAGAAAGGGATAATTTCAGGCAAGACCCAGTCTCCAGAGCCAAAACCACTGGCCTGAAAGCTTTTCTCAGAAGGTTTGCTGTTCCCATCACTGCTGGGATGAATTTTAACTCATTATTGATCAAGGGAATTTTAAAATCAATTTTAATTAAATGAAAGATTTCTATCATGGCTTGTTCTGTGTGGAAGTCACACAGACGACATATAAATATATGGAGGCAGATCATGCAGAGCAGATTTGTAGCAGTTGGGCCCTAAACAGGTGAGAAAGAAGCCAAAGTTACATCTGAAAGCAAATTTATTATAGTAAATTATCTACAATGCCTGTCTATTCCTCCCTGCTCCCATTTTTGCCTTTGCTATTGGAATTTAGTGAAGACCTGCCTTTTTTTTTTTTTTTTAAACCAAAGCAAGTATTTTAAGTAGGCCCTCTCTCAGACCCCAAAATGACTGGAAAAGGGATAAGGAGGCCTACTACATGCTCCCTTTTGAAAGCCATGGATTGCTCAGCTTGGCCACAAACAGCCAAGTCTTAGTAGGGTAAGAGGAGAGCCACTCCCTCAGCTGAGCCTCAATCTCTACAGACAACACTTCTTTCAGACCTTAAACCACTCCTATTTCCAGAGCACGCAGGTACTTAGGTCATCTGTGCAAGGCATAACAGAAAGGATGTAAATAACTAAATAAACTGTCTAATGAAAAGACTGATCAACCACCTCAGGTAGGCATCAAGCAAACCCACTTACTCCTTGCTGCACTGGAGGGAGCCTGGGCAGGCTCCCATAGGGAGCAAACGTATGCTTTGTGAAGCCCCCTCTTCCTTAGCTAGACCACGGACTATGGGAATGCCTGAGTTTCCTCAGGTCACACCACACAGCGAAACAAGGGTTTCATCTCATCTCAGGTGTAGTTGGCTGTCTGACCATGCTGCTTATAGACAGGCTTTGAGGGAGCTTCATAAAGATCAATGGGCTCCAGGGATTTAAGCCTTTGTGCAAAGCTCATGAAGAGCCAATCTGCATCTTTCAACACTTATGTACTTTTAAGATTCCAGCTGGTAATATTCTCCCTCAGGCAGGAGGTCATCACACTGCCAGTGCCATGGGTCACAAGTTCAATCCCCAAGCTTAAGCCTGGGTTCAACTGAGGTTCCAAAATAGATCAATGGGAGTTGACTTCATCATACACAGACAATGCTGTACAGACTCATGAGACTCCTGTATCATTTACCACTAACATAAGGCTTTTCATGTACTACAGGCTTTACAATTATTAATTCATTAACATTATTTCATTAGTCATCACACCAAGCTGCCTGAGTAGCATGGTCTTATGCCAGTTCTTTGGATAAGAAATCAAAGGCCCAAAGGGTTAAATGACTTGCCAAAGGTCAAAGAGAAAAATCAGCGGGAAAACTAGAATTAGAACTTGAACATATCCAATTCCTTGCTTTGCGTTTAATCCACTTTACCTCACTTAATCAAAAGCAACAAATAAAATAAGCAAGGTCCCACAAGGCTCCTTATAGCCAGAAGAGCTTTTTTCAGCTGTAAGGCCTCTACCAAGCCCAGTTAGAATCGACAAGGCTTCATTGTGTTTTCAAGTACAATGCACACTGCAGTAAATAGGTTATTTTACAACCCTGGCCCAGTTTTCAAAGTGGCCTCAATCAGTGTTGTGCAAAACATTCATGTCCAACCACAAAATTACAATCAGTCTTTGTTTGACTTCAGCTTGTGTCCCTGGCCAGCAGTGGTTAGTCCGAACTCTCAGGGTCTGTGAGTCAAAGGTTTTTGCAAAGTTTTTGCCCTGCCTGGATTTCTCTGAATATTTATAGGCTGCTGTTCTCCAGCGACTTTCATGGTCAAATTGTGTTGGCTGGTGGGGGTGGAAAGGAGATGTAAATAACGGATAAAGTCACATGTTTTCCACTAGGCCCACTTGTTTTGCTTCCAGTAAGAGACACGTGTTGCAAGAAAACAACTGCAAGGCTTGACTGTGGGACATTTAAATTAGTATAACAGTATTTCTACACACTTGAATGTTTTCAAACATCCAGCTATTGTGAAATAAGAGTCTGGATGTTCAAATAGACCTGAGGAATTAAAATTTGTAACATTGCTCAACATTTTAGGGGTGGGGATGAGAAATATCCCTTCAAAAACCCTTGATGAGGACTGTGAAGCACCAACAGAGGACTTAGCCTGAAAAAAAATCCTTATTGTGTTCTATCCTGCAATCAATGCATCCCAAAGCAGGATCCACAAAGTTTAGTCACCACTGTGTGGAAACTCGTACAGTGTTGATGCGATCAGCTGAGAACATTGAGCACATGGTAGTTACTGTCATTGGTACTTATGTAATACCAAACAGCACGAAGAGATCAGAAAAGCATGCGGATTTCCAAGTAGCTTTGTCTGCTCTGCATAAGGTGTAAAAAAGAACTTACATCATACATAGGTCCTGTTCCACTGGGCCCTTAAACATGGTATAGTTTGTGCATAATAGGAGGGTTTACATATCTTTTTAAACAGGGTTATTTTAGTTCTGAGACACAATGTAGAGGTACCTCAACTCTGATCAGCCCCAAGTCCACACAGATGTAGATTTGCCATCCTCTGCAAAGGTCCACACATATAACTACTGTGCATGCAACCTTGGCTGTTAGATGGCTTGCTACTTAGAACAGAAACGCAAAGGCAATTTTGTGCAGGAAGGAAATAAGCTGATGGCACAATCTAGAGCTGGTTTTGGATATCAGGCCCTTGTGGGCTGCGCCTGATCGGAACATTCCCAACAAGGGCTAGACAAATGAAATATCATTCTTTCTTGTGCTGATGGTAAATAGTCTTTATTCCAAAAATTTGATGAAACAGAAGTCTGCCCGTATGGATGACAATTCATCCTGACTGGAGATGTCTGCAAACCTCAAGTGGAAACTGCTGAAACCGTAAAAATTAACTATCGAAAAAGCACAGCTAAGAAGCAAAACAGAAGAAAGACAGCCTATGGACATCTAGCGGAAACTGCCTACAGCGTCAATATACAAATGCCTTTAAAGCTGATCCACACTACTAACATGAAAGTTTTATGTTGACCCAAGCCCTTTGTAAAATACTCAAATCTCTGAGGACTGCATGGAGAGTTGCTTCCTCTGAGCGCAGGTTTTTTCCAAGAGATTTCCAGTAATTCCTGTCTCCCACCAGGAAAAAAAAAATGCTAGAATTGTCTGTTTTATGGTATTTTTGTACTTTTATATAAATCTGTTTCAAAATCTAAAAAGGTACAGAGTCATAAGAGGGCAAAATATACAGAAAAAGTATGAAATAGGCAATGGAGTTGGTTTTGTTTTGCTTATTTTCTTTTCCTTACCAAAAGTTTCATTACTTTTGGCATAACTGTTATGGAGAAAGGGGACGGATTTCCCAAGCTGGCCACTGAATACTCTTTTGCCTGCTGCTTACAAAAGTAGCTAGATAATTGCATTAGAGGTTCACAGAAATGTTATATTAATGCAGACTATATTTCTTTTTCCCTAGCAATTTTGAACAGACTGTTTGTCCCTACAGTTTTTCAGTTTTGACTGAAAAGAGAAATCGTTTTGTTTTGTAGCTATGAGAAAAGACAACATTTCCTATGGAACTACTGGGGTTTTTTTCTTCTCTTAACAGGATCATTTCTTTAGTAAAAAATTAAATTTTCCATTAAAAACTCACAGTAGATAAAAGGTTTTTCATTGTTTCTAGCTCCTTGCTAATTCACTTTTAAGTGTATGAGAGAGGGAAGGATCTTCCCAGTTTTTATTGCCTTGTTCCATCTACCCTTCCTATACTTGAACATAAGAGAATTTCAGCATTCATTAAAACTGCAATACAGCCTGGCTGAACCATGAGCAGTGCAGCATATAGAGTAAAATGCAGTTATATTACAATGACCTTTCATGACCATCTTGTACTCTGTCACAAGTTAAATGAGGTCATTACTGATGTTACTTGCATTCCTCTTCCTTAGCCCATGACTTCAAAGAATAATGGGCCCCTTTTGTCACTGAATTCTTGTCAAAATGCTCAGTCCAATCAGGCCCCTAATAACTGCGTGCAGGGTAACATTCACAGATGAAAAGAACATGCAGACACATGCCTTATACATAATTAATCCTTCCAATCAACTTCATGAATTTCAAAATTACACAAAATGGAACAAATCCAACAGATAGTCTCCTGTGAGCATATGAGGTCATGTATCCTGCTAGGGAAGTGAGAAAGCGTTATTCTAATATGGATACCTAGCAACGATTCACACAATTCTGTTAACTGATCTATTTTCTCTTCCTGCTGTCATCTCTATAGCTAACCTGAGGTCTGACAATGCTAATCAAGGCACCAAGACACCTGTCCATCATCCCAGAAAATGAGCACCCAAAACTATCACTGGAGTCAAAAGAAGGCCTTGCCTTGCTATCAGTTCTGCTGTCATCAAGGTGACAAATTCTGTATCTGGCCAGTTCTAGTTATTCACACAACTGAGAAATAAGATTTCTATTCAGAAAGCTTTGCTCCCTCCTGAATAACAGTATTGGGAGCGGGGGTCGGGTGCAGGGAAGGATTTGTTCTTGGAAGCATGTAAAAGTAGTGGTTGACAATTTTCTTTCTAATGAAATGTTTGCCTAATTCAGTCCTGGCAAGGCCGTGCACATGTGGCAGCCACATCAAAAGCATGGCCACTGGCACGAAGAGCAACACGGCCTGAAGTGGTTTTCTGTGCTGCTACATGCCAACTGTGTGCTCAAACCCCAACTCTCACACTTACATTTGTCATCCAAGCACTTATTAACATTGCATTAACTAGCAGTTTTGTTGTGTTAGTTTAGAACCAATGACATGAACCTAGTCTTCTAATAACATTAGCAATTTCCTCCTCCCTCTTAACTCAATATCTATGTCTGTATGTGTTATTACTGACAGGTATCAAAAGATGCCAAATATATCATAATGAATATTTTACATCGGCCTTTCCCAAATTTTTTTTTTTTTTTTGGGGGGGGAGGAAGTTTTCTTTCTTCATAAATAGAAAAAATGTTCTAGAGTTCTCAATATTTTCAATATAGGAAAACATCATTCTCCTCCAGCTCTGTGCATGTCTTAAAGCCAACATACATCCACAAGTGTAGGGGAAAATTAAACAAAACATTTAGAGAAGAACAAACAAATTGGAAAACAGTCACAAAAACAGCTTCACGCACATGAGAATTTTAGAAGGTGAATTTATTGTAGGCAAAATAGCAGGAATTGATTTTAGAGACAGATTCTCATAGAAGAGGAAGACTCAAAAGGTCAGCAAGTTCTTCCCCTTGCACAACAGTTGGATAAATGTTTCAAGACCACTCCTGATTGATTTCAATCTAATCTGTTGCTAAAAACATACAGTGAAGGAAGTGCTAAGCCTCCTTGGATATACCTTTCAGTGCTTCATAAGTTTCATCATTTAATTTTTCCTAATATCTTACATAAATCAACTTGCAACTTTGCAGTAACTGAATCCAATTACTTTTTTACTTATTCTATCTGACACTGAGAAAAATGTCAGTGTTTTCTTTGTAAAAACTTCTTACATACAGCAAAAGTAACCACCTCCTAAGCTCCACATATGGTACTCTGGCAAATATGTACCAGGATAAGACGTCTTTTTGCCTCCACATACCATACTTGACTTATCTTCAGTCTGAAAACTTTTACAGATTCCACATCCTTTTCTGCACTTCCACTGACTTGCCAGGTAATCATACATTTCTCCTCAGCGTGACACTTTGCATTTGGCTTCACTGAATTTCAGCATCTTTGTTTTAAATATTTCTTCTATTTATCAGAAAGTTTTGAATTCCAGCATCATGCTAAAGGACATCTGCAGCCCTTCCCAGCTCACTCTTCTTTGCAAATCTCATACTTCATCTTTTAAACACATAACACAGGATACTAATAACAATGTTGACCATATGCGAACCAAGCAGTCAGCTACAAAGCCACTCCAAGTTTGACATCACACCTTTTTTAACCATTAATTTAATGTCTGTTCCCTCCCCCCTGCCACCAACCACGTACCTATTTTATGGTCACTCAATCTTGAACACTTTTCCCTCCTTCACTTACAAGACACCGTCAAAAGCCTCACTAAAATTGGGACCTATCACATCTATTTTTGTATTCCAACCTACTGAACTGGTTATCTAAGAAAGAATGACAAGTTGGAGAGTCATTATTTATATCACTTGCATTAGAATTTAGGCATTTAGCTGAAAGAACAATGCACACAAGTTACGTCTACGCACTTACATTTTGCAACCTGCTCATCTTACCCAGGTAGTTCAGGATGTGGTACTAGGTGCCTCTGTCCCAGTGCACCCAAAGGAGCCTTATACAGCAATTGTTCCCTAAGCATTCTTGAATAGGTACCAAGAGCATCGTCTTTAGCGCAAAGCAACAACTACAGCTCTGTTCAATGAAAAATGTGGCACGGGAGGGAGACATTAGTAACAGCAATAGCATGCTTTTATGTAATAGTCTAGAGGCAGAAGAGTCAGGAGACACGGGCTGAAGACCCTTTTTGCTCAGAAAAAATTCAAGCCCACATCACCAAATGATTATAAACTCTAAGGCCATGGATAAGACATTTAAGATAATCACATCCCATTGGAAAACAGTGGAAAGCGCAGACCAATTTGTCAAAGCAAATAGTGGAGGTTGCCTTTCAGGTGGAAGTTGCATTTCAGAGGTCAGAGGACTCAGAAGGCCAGTCTTACGAAAGGAAGAAAGAAACTGTGTTATAGTGAGATGTTTGTGTCCTATTCCAGCACCAGAATGTCTAAGAAGCTATAAGAAAATTTAAGGAGCATTCTTGAAAGAGAGAGATGGAAGCTCAGCATGGGAAGAGGCTGAGATAAAAGCATTCTGTTGGAAAGATTGTCTTGCAGAGAGATAGCAGTGGCACATAACTTTCTCGAAAAAAAGAATATAGCTTCCACTCCTAATAGAAATCATTGGAACTTTATTTGGTATGCACAAACCAGTCAAAACTATATATTTTTCCCTCAACAGTTAGAAGGACAGAACTACAATCTGGTGTAACCACACATACGTTTGCCCTGCAGCAATGGTATGTCAGTAAAACAGCCTGGAAAACAGTAGTTTATAACAGTCTGCACTTAAACTTGAGGTTTTCAGTTTCTCAGTGGTTAGATCCAATTCAGACAAAGAAATTCAGAAAACAAACAGCAAAATACATAAAATTGCAGCAGCAGAGAGGTTAACGCACTCCACAGTTATTGGATTTGTCACATTTATAAGTAGAAAACAGAAGTCTGCTGGTACTACATTTTGAGGAGGTTTATAAAATTGACTCCAACTGGCTATGACAGTTCTTTAGAAAAGGATGTTTTCAAAACAAAACCCACCCTTTATGGAAAGGAGATAGAAGGTCATAATCCTCCCAGAGGAGCCATAAACAACCCGAGATAAGGGCAGGGAATTTGCTGAAAACGTGCTCTTGCGCTCAGCCCGACAGATTGTTCTACTTGTTGTCCTCTCCTGCAGATGTAACCTTGAAGGACACAGTCATGTGCCGCTGACTCATGGCAATGCTTACGAAAAATAAGCAGAGGGGGTTTTTTCCTCTACATCTTGCACTTTACCAATCATCTGCTTTAATTCATACAGAAACTCCTGATCAGTCGCTGGGGGCATACAGAAAACAAGGCCAAGTCAATACAACAGACGCCTGACCCTCACACCCTGAAGCATTTTCCTGAATTTATAGGGAGATACTTGCATGCTCTGGCATGAGATCAGCATTGTTAATGGGCACCTTCCGAAGTATCTCAACCAAAGCCCTCATCTTGGTGGTATATATAAACTCCACTCTAACACGGATCTGAAATTTTAAAAGGGGCAACCTCTCATCATGAGGTTGGGGTAGCAGAAGAGACGAGCAAATCACTGCAAATCAAAATTCTGGAGTGAATGAAACCAGACCGCATGACAACCATTAGATAATCCAGCTGCCCCCAAATCACTGTCCTCACCCAACGCACATCCTTGTATCTTTTATGCCTAGGAGCCCTCAATAGCTACTAACAGGTCTTAGAGAAAAACTGCTTCCGCACCATTCAGTATCCTGATGAAGCATTTCACTTCAGTATTTCAAAAATGAAGTACCAGTCTCTCCACAGATAAAATTTGTTATTGGGATTCTATCCATAAGCTTTATTTTGTTCCATCTCAGTATCTTCCATCAGGGAATATTAGCCTCAGTACTGGAAGGTCAGGTCTAATAAGAAGGCAACATTTTATAGCTATGCTGAGATGACCTAGAACAAAAGCATCTCTCAACAGCCTGAAAGTGGAAACCTTGACTTCAGTAGTTGTCATTTTTAAGGCAAAAATGATACACTTTTTAAAATCCTTACTTTTCAGAGATTTGAAAAGCTGAAGCCAGGTCAAGACGAATGACTAAATGTTTAAGTTCTATTTTAAAAACAAATTTTGAACACCAATGCCAGCAGAGCATTTTTCTGAGAGCTGCATATAGACCTTAGATCATATTATCTCCAGAGACAAATTTTCCCTTCTGCTGTCCCTCTTTTGTTAAATTTTAAGGTTATGCAAAGAAGAGGATTAGCTCCTAGGTTTCCCCAGAGACCTTTACAAACTGCATACCGGGGGACCTCAAGAGAGAATGCCAAGATTGAACTCAGAAGTATAATAGTTTCAAAAGACTTTTAATGGGGCCATAAACAAAGCACGCCACTATACACGATGATTTACCAGCACTAGTCCCGTGTCTGTTCTCCACACACAGATTCACATGAAAATCTCAAGAGTCTGTATGGGAGACAGTGGCTATTAGGCAACTGTTTAGCTTTTTGTACTGTGTTTATTTTGGGCGGAAAAGGTCATGTCATATAAGCGGTGACAAAATTACAATCTGGAAGTTTTGTCGGTACAACTACTCTTGCACTAGTGACTCTTGTTGGAATAACCATGTTGGCCAAAAATCACAAACCAGCCCATCTCTGCCCATCACGCGTCTCTGTTAGCAGATGTCAGTACTGTGGCTTAGGCTCTCTTTGCAGAACTATAAGCATAGGTTTTCTGTTACAGAACACAGCCCTGAAACAAACCTGCAATCGACTCAAAAGTCAGAAACTGTAGAATAAAAAAAAAAGTAAAAACTAAGTGACTAGCTCTTTGTTTCTTCTCATTTCCCTAGTGGTACCGGATTAACTTTGGAAGTAGCCACATGGAAATAAGGTAGAGATTGAAAGCCTCCCAGTTTAAATTGTCAACATCTTGATACCCCTGGCAGGGATATAATATTTGCAGAGCCCAAGAATTGGAGGCCATTCAGTTGGAAACTTTTGCATGTGAGACTAAATTCCTGCCCACTTGTATTTGAGAAATACCTATGTGACTATTTATTTAAGAGATGGGCTTAGTTTTATCTTCCAGGCCAAGAGCCAGCGCTCCTGATTAAGTTCTGCCTCTCAAAGATCCTCCTGCAATTAGTTAAATGAAACCCTGTTCCCTCCTTGTCCTTAAAACTGAAAGCAAAACTCAGTTAAACTGCTTCAATACTCCACTCTGGGGCTCCTTCTGCGATGGAGGGAAAGGATGCAGTATCTCTCTATCTATGAATAAAGAATTCAGCTATTAAGATTTTGCCAGTTTTCCATAAAGTTGGGGACAAAAAGAACAAAGAGGCTTACTGGAATGCAGTTAAGCAGTCTGAAACACTCACTAACAGAGAGAGGAGGGTGAGACACCTATCACTTGTGTGGATTCATGGAACACAGACATGCTTTAATTTAGCATAATGCTCTATAAACAAGGTTATGAAGTACCACGGCTGGATTTATTAGCTTTGATACGCCATTCACTGTTTTGATCACTAAAGTGACTCCTGTGCACTGGGTTAAAGGAAAAAGCCACAAACATTACAATACTAGGCATACACAGTATTCTTTGTAAGTGTTTTAGAAAGACTTTCTTCCTAGAAAATAGAATGGGCTTTCTAGGTCTATTCTTTCTAAAGCAAAAAGGGGCTCTCAAGCACAGCCAACTTCTCTGTGCTACAAGTTATTATAACAGCTCTCTTCTTTCTGAGTTTCTGCAGAGCTCAGAAAGAAAAAGCCCAATTCATCTATTTGGGAATTCAGCTTTTTAGACCTTTTCCCAGAAGAGAAGGGCACCAAAGAGAAATGGAGGAAGAAATACTAGGAACTCCACCACAAGTACTTTCCTATATAAGCAGATTTCACAGAAGTAATCTTATCAAAGCTACATACAGGTCTCACTACACTTCTCTCTGGGTGCTTTAGCCCGAGGTTGTAAGAGAGGCCTAGTCATTAGAACTCATTAGGTTCAGGGCTCTGGGTAGAATTTAGGTCAGCTCAGCATGGCCCCAGGGCGCGCTATTGAGACTTTTAGATGCTCTCACAAGACGGAAGAAGGAGGAAAGTCAAAAGCGAGAGGTGAGTTTCCTAGTTCACTGCTAAGCAGCAACAGGGCAATCCAGTAATCTCACTTACAGTGACAACACATTTGCAGTCAGTGCCCTCATCCCAAACTGAGATCAGCGTAACAGAAAACAAAGGCGACATGGTCTCTTCAAGGTAACAGCGATGAAAATGCATTGTGTCAAACACCACCAGACTGCATAACTGTCAGCAGAGAGATCTCGGGGAAACCTAGCATCTGAAAAGCATTCTGATGGTGGCTTTTTGCCCTTACTGACTGTAGGAGGATAAGGACAAGGCCAATTAGGGCTTCTAACTGAGGTGAGTTATTTAGTGCCTAAAGGTTCTGCAAAAGCTGAAACTCTCCTCACTCGCTGCCTCCTTCCCCCTGCCGTGTTTACGACCCTTCCCTTGTGCTTGTCTGAATTTGCAGTGAACCAATTCAGGGAGCTAAACCAAAAGAAAATGAATCATACAAGAAGAGCCAATAGTTTGCTGCCAGCTTACCTCCCTGAAGCAACTCGCCAAGCACTTGACCTGACGCACGGGAGGAGGGGCGCGTGGGCGTCCGGGGCTGCGTGCGTGCAGGTGTGTGGGCGTATGCAGGCAAGGAGCGGGGAGCAGGTTTAAGCTACTGTGGAACCAGAGCTCAAATCAGGTGGGATGAATCTGGGCCTTGTGTTTCTTCCAGAGACTATCTTAACATCAGACTGACTTTACGAGGTAAACGGAACGCTCTATAGATAGGTACGTGCATATAAACTCTTGTGCAGTTTTTATTGTGGTTGGTACGTAGAGCTTTACACATTCATCTATGTACCACAGCATGCATGTAAATCAGTAGTTTACATATAAAATGTAAACTTTATTTGCCAAAGAGTTTTTGGATTGCTTCAAGAGTTTAGGTTAAATACATTCCACACTTCAGGTCCTATTAAAAGCAAAACAAAAGCTTGTTTCCTTACAAGAAGTTGTCTTTTTAAGGCTATAGCCAAAAGAAATGTGTTCTTATTTTCTTAATAACATTGTGGTTTAAGCAGCATTTCTTTAAAAATATTCTTTTCTAGTATTTAAAAACACAAATTCTGGATCACTAGATCCAGATAGGATATCTAGGACTGAAAGCTTATGGGAACTTGGCTAATAAAAATGAAATTGAACTTTCATTGCCAAAATAAATTAAAAAATAAGTAGGCGGAGATATTAAAAGATAGAAAACAGCTGCGGGGGAAAGAATATTGAAAACATGAAAGGGTTAAACAAGCATGGGATAACTTCAATCACTTGATGCAGGGAAAAATAGGCATAAACTAAAAAAGAACATTTCAAAGATTAAATAGATAAAGAAGGAAAACCATCAGAAACCATTGAAATGAAACCAATGGAAACCAACTAAATATTAAAGGGAGTAATCCAGATTACCTAGAGGTAGAACCATGCTGTAGAGGGATTCACCTGCCCCTCCTAATACCACAGAGAAGGTAGATCACTGTGTGCTTAAAAAAAAAGTCAGTTCTGAGTCTTCAGTTAGGTATTCAAATTCAAGCCCTAATTATTACTTCTATAGAGTTTCTTTTAAACATTCTTATTCTGAGCTCAGTTTATGATGCCTGCACCTTTGACATAAATACCTTCTGTACAATTTATTCCACTACATCAAAATCAAACCTTCAATCCATAGCAAAAAGCAATCTGAAACCCAAAGAGGTAAAGCAGTTGAAGAGGCGTAATTTGCAGGGGCAAGCCATGAATAGTTGCTGGTCCAAAATAACGTTTCAGTTAGGGCCTCTACTGGGTAAACGGGCACAGGCAGAAGCCTACGGGTTGCTGAATTCAAATACGGTCAACTTGAGCTTTTTAAAGGTTTGCTTAGCTTCTGTATATCTGAAGGATGATATCCAATAATGCCATTTCTGAAGGGCTCTCAGATGTAGAGCAGCACTCTAGCAGCCCTAACAGGAAGATGTTTAGTATCTCTTCTCATCTCCCATTCATCTGGGCTTTTAATACACACAAGCCCAGTCCAGTTGCCAGGAAGGCAAAGAAAAGGTCAAGAAACTCCTTTGCTGCAAGTTAGTTTGTCAAACTCCATTCTCGGCAGCATGACTTTACATGTTAATGTGAGTGTTTGCCTCTGTGTCAATAGCCCCTATTGTGTGCATTTGTAACACAAGATTTATGGTAAAGCTTGCAACATTTTTCAGGCATAATAAGCGTTTATTCACCATTCCAGGTCTATAAGCAGAGGCCTGACAAGTAATTATTGACACATTGTGCAGAAATAAAAGCGGTGGGCGAGCTGCTGTTGCGAATGGCAGCGTGGGTAGGGGGAAGGAGGGGCTGTGTCAAAGGAGTGACAGCCTTGGTGCCCAACATTGTCAAAGCCGACGTTGACTTGCACTGTTCTGTGTGCCTGACTGTATTTGTGCTCCCTGTCACTTGGGTGTGACATGCCAAAACATGAGGAGTGCTCCTTTTCTCATGCTAATGCTTTGTAATGACAGCTTTGTGATCCCCCAGGCTGTGTTAGTGCTCGACAAGTCAAGGTGTGACAGGCTGTAGACCCTTTTGTCAGCAAGTGCTGTACTGCCCTCACCAAATACCATACTTCTCCCCGGACTAAACCGGACCTCATGCCTGAGAGAGTACTAGCACCTTATTAGCATTACCGAGCAGACATCTGGGGATATTGACTGTGCGTGTACCTGTTCGCACAGCCCTGAGCAAGGTGTTCCCGGGTTGCCTGGCACGCTAACTTACCTTACTGTGCTTATCACAGAGCCTTGTGTCACCATTAGATGAGAACAGAATGAAGCTGAAAAATCTATTCCCAAGACATTTTTCATGAGCTGCTTCCCTTTTTGGGGTTCAAAGATGCTCTTCTCTGTCACGCGAGGAACAACTTGTTAGCTTCAAGCTAAGCCTCAGAAAGCTATGCAGCAGTTTTATGGTGTTTTTGCGTAACTAGTGAACTCTGCTCAGGATTAATTCAGCCTCTGAAGAGCAGAAGGTGTCACCAGATAGGATTAGGATGTATTAGCAAAGCAGTGTGAAGGAAGGTTGCACGACGCCTACTTATATTATACTTGGCCGTAAAACTGAAAGTCACATTAGCACCAAGTTCATCCATAAACACAAAGCAGCCCTAAAAATGTGTTTTATATGTGAAAGAAAGCTGGGCAGGAAAAGGCAGAGTTCAGGCTGCCTAGACTAAGCAATGAGTTGGTTTCATGGGATTTGGAGTTTGCAAATGGCTTGGAGAAGTACATGAGCTTGACTACTTACATGAAGTTTATCCAAATGATCCAAAACTCAATGATCAGCAAAGCTGGGCTAGGAAACTTGCCAGAACCAGCTTTTTCACAAGATTTACGGTGCTTCCTGCTTCTTGTTCCCAGGCATAACCAGGAAGTGAGCTGAGTAAAAATGGAAAATATTTTTTAGAAAAGTTATGAATCTCTTTTTCAAAGGTCAAAGAAGTTCATGGTAAAAATTTTGTGTCAACTTTCAGACCTTTTTTCTTTCTTATGCAAGTTTTACACATCAGCTGAACAATAGATTATTAATCTGAAATGTTAAGGGTATTGATGAGAAAGACAAAGAACAAGTTAACTACAATCCACAATGAAAGCCATCATATTAGAAAGCGCATGTTACTTACTGAAATTATTTCTTATCCCCAGCGACGCCGCTGGGAACTAAGGATCCCATTACATTACACATCCCAAACACAAAATGACAATCTGCTCCATACAGCTTGGTTCAAGGCTTCAGCAAACTAAGCATGGGGGGTTTAGGGGGAGAGTGGGGGGCAGAGAGGGGGACTTGAATGAAAATTATTTTATGAGCTAAATTCTAGCGTCACAGAGGTTGAGATTTTCAAAGCTGTCTATGACATCTGGAGACCATCGCTCTCCACAGAGGTACCACCATCTCATGAATTCACAGAGCCGCATTATAATCTTTTTCCTGCTCTATCACCCCACATGTCAGATGCAGCTGAACTATGATCTGCTGAGCAGCTGAGTCAGGGAGGGAAATGCGATGGTACTGCACAGCAGGAGCGATGATGCTCAAAGGACACTGCTTGAAGGTATTTGCCCAGCTGCAACACAGAGTTGAAGCCCAAACCTACCACAAAGCCCAGTGAAGCAGATAGCCATTCCTGCAATGTGATTTAACCCAGCACACAGCCTTGCATGTCTCAGCTTACAGGAAGTTCAGGTGTCTGCACTCACATCAAGCACGGAGAGAAGCCTTAAGAGCCTGAAAAATATGGTCTTTGTCTTTAACTGGAAGGAAAAGCAACAGTTTTGCCCTCACCCTTCAATATGCACGTAAGATTACATTAGCAAAGGCTATCCAACAGAATCTGTAGTTTTGCATTCCCACTCCTTCCTTTTCCCGATACCTCAAGATTTCTGTACATCTTTGGCTGTGTTCTAGCACCATGTGACATATCCAGTCTCCTTGAGACAGGCAGGGTAATTCTGCTTCAAAGTGATTTTGGGTGCTAATCCAAGTGTTTACAAAATCTGAAAATGTGATTATTTTCCTATTTCATATCAAATGATTCATTAGATCCTGGGGGATTCAAATACCTGTAAGAACTTTGATTTAGTCTGAGGCTGGATTCAACTGGTTTGCACAAGAAGAACTTTATAAAGCTTCAGCCAGATCCACAGTCAAACAAAGGAGCAAACTTCTGAGATCAACATAGGCTAGAAACAAGCGCTCCATCCACTGAGGAGCTCAACTCTCTCTCTGTATCTGAGGGCTGACATGTATTTTCTTCTGCTCTTTCAGTCCTCACTCCTGACAAGAATTAACCTAAGTCCAACGGGCTCTGCCTGCTTTCACTGCAGATACTATTTTTCTTTTGACTTCTGAAATGCTCTCTTTTCCAACAATATGCTCTGATCTTTGCAAATAATAACTTGCAGTGAACTATTAGCTGTGTCTGCTGCTTCCTCTCCAGTACTTCTATACACAGAGAAATTAATTGAAGGGCTCTAAAGGGTCTGCACCGATATTTGCACCTTTCATTTTGCTGACATCTCTAATTACCCTCTACTTCTAGGTTTATCTTTGTCTTCATGGACCCTGGGCTCCACAAGCAAAATCAAAACAGATAAGTGCCATTTCCCTCTCTCACCTCCATTTGCGTGCCTACCTTCTTTGCCCTCCTTAAGTCTGAAATTCCTAGATAGTATGTCTCAAATGCTACAGTTTTCAGATGGGCCAGAGCCACAGGCCTCAAACTCCTGGTACCCAAAGATATTCTTGAGAGGAAATGGGAGTAATAAAGAGACATTGGTGTAAAACTCAGCAGGAATAAATCTTCATATAGAGCTCACCTAGACAGGGACGTTTAGAAATACAAGATTCTGCAAGTCTCCAGCAACTGATCAATGTGCTGATACAAATCTGTTTTCAGCCTTTAGGAACTGCTCTGTTAAATTCCCCTGTTATTAGATATTCATTTTACATTCCCAATATGACCCAACTTTGCAGCTAAACCTGCCTCAACTTTGCCTAGAGGAAGGCAGGTAACGGAGGGGAAGCGGTGATGTGGGGCAGGATGTCCCAGGGAGAATTCAGTCTGGTTTCTAGGGCTCCAGCACAGTCTGTGCTTGCAGCTGGTTAGTGGGGTATCAGTCAGAAGACAACATTTTCTATAAACAGACAGAGGATATTTGCCATGTAAACTGCGGTTTAATCAAAAGAAAACCTTTGATTTTGCTTGATCTATTTTCATTTAATTAATGCAAAGGTTCCAGGACAAGAGGGTATTTTACTGTAAGTTTTACTGGGAGAACTACTGTTAGCAAGGCTTGCATCGACACTAAAACAGGCTGGAAATGGAATGACAGGCTTCTGCACTCATGCTGTCACAGTCACATTTCACCAAGCTGCCTTGGGGCCAGCAGGAGGTTCAGAATAGCCAATTTTAATCAAAGGCATTATGCCCCAAAGGCAACTCGCCCTGCCCATCCGCAGGGAGAGGTGCTGCGCAGCATGGGAACCTCCAGCACACCATGCCAAACACAAAGTCTGCCACTTCTTTTTCATGTAAAACCATTTGGAATGTCTCTGCTGCTTTTCCACCCCCCCCCCCTTAAAAGTGATGATATTGATGGATGGGTAAGGTCCTGTATGTGGCAGCCACGAGATACACAAACACACGGCTCAGTGAGGGTGAGCCTGTGATGTCTATACAGTAGCGCTGATGTTTTAGTCCATTGTTAAGGGAGATTGCTTTTCAACAGGCTGACAGGGTGCAGCTGCTGAGCTCTTTGGAAGCCGTCCTGTTTCCTCTTGGCTGTACTCGCCCTGGCGAACAGCACCATGGCAAGCCGACATCGATAGCCACGCAGACTTGAGGGAAAGAAGCGCACTTTCCAAATAATAAAGATTTTCAGGGAATTTTGACAAATGTATCCATCTATTGTCTGAGACATCAATAGAGCTGAGGTGGTACAAAGCGGGCAGACAGTTGCCTGTCATTGTTAGGCCGGGTGATGGACAGCAATGCCTGCTGGGCTGTCCTGCAGGCCTAAGGTGGAAAGAAGGGGACACAGGAGGGTGCAATATCCAGGGTCGAAGCACCTTTGGTGAACAGCACCTATGGCCATTCACCTCTTGCAACTAAAGTTTGGCGTTTGGTGCTTAAATTGCGGAAGAGATGTCAGAAGCAAGGCCTAAGGAACATTACACAGAGTGTGTGTAATGTTCCAAAGAGCTCTCAGAGAAACTCAGATGGAAAAATGAGGTTCACAGTATGTGGAAAAAGGGACTGACCACTTGGGAGGAATATAGGAATGCTGTCAGGGTGTGCAGAGATGCGACAAGGAAAGCCAAGGCCCACTTGGAATTAAATCTGGCAAGGGATGTCAAAGATGACAAGAAGGGCTTCTTTAAATACATCAGCAGTAAAAGGAAGACTGGGGACACAGCGGGCCCACTGCTGAACAAGGCAGGGGCCCTGGTAACGCAGGACGCAGAGAAGGCGGAGTTACTGAATGCCTTCTTTGCCTCGGTCTTTACTGCTAAAGCTGGGCGTCAGGCATCCCAGCCCCCAGAGAAGAGAGGGCAAATTGGGACAAAGGAAGACTTACCATCGGTTGAGAAAGACTGGGTCAGAGATCGCCTATGCAACTGGATCCGCGCAAATCCATGGGCCCCGATGCCATGGGCACCAACAAGTGCTGAGGGACCCAGAAGTTGTTCTTGCTGAGCCACTCTCCATCATCTTTGAAAAGTCATGGAGAACAGGAGAGGTGCCCGAGGACTGGAGGAAAGCAAATGTCACTCCAGTCTTCAAAAAGAGCAAGAAGGAGGACCTGGGGAAACTATAGACGAGTCAGCCTCACCTCCATCCCTGGAAAGGTGATGGAGCAGTTCATCCTGGAGGTCATCTCCCGGCATGTAGAGGAAAGGGTTATCGGAAGTAGTCAGCATGGATTCACCAAGGAAGATCATGCTTGAGCAACCTGATAGCATTCTACGATAGCATGACTGGCTGGGTCAATGAAGGGAAAGCAGTGGATGTTCTCTATCTTGACTTCAGGAAGGCATTCGAGACTGTCTCCCATAGCATCCTCACAGGCAAGCTAAGCAAGTGTGGGTTGGATGAGTGGGCAGTGAGGTGGACAGAGAACTGGCTCAACAGCAGAGCTCAGAGGGTTGTGATCAACGGAGCAATCTGGGTGGAGGCCCGTACCTAACAATGTTCCCCAGGGGTCTGTGCTGGGTCCAGTCCTTTCCAACATATTCATCAATGACCTGGATGCAGGGACAGAGTGTAACCTCAGCAAGTTCGCTGGTGACACCAAGCTGGGAGGAGTGGCTGGTACACCAGCAGGCCGTGCGGCCATCCAGCGAGACCTGGCCAGGCTGGAGAGCTGGGCCCAGGGGAACCTCATGGAATTCAGCAAGAGCAAGTGCAAGGTCCTGCCCCTGGGGAGGAACAACCCCCCGCACCAGCACAGGCTGGGGCTGAACTCCTGGAAAGCAGCTCTGCTGAGAAGGCCCTGGGAGTGCTGGTGGACAAGTAGTAGACCATGAGCCAGCACTGTGCCCTTGGGGCCAAGAAGGCCAACGGTGTCCTGAGGTGCATAGAAAGGAGTGTGGCCAGCAGATTGAGAGAGGTTATCCTCCCCCTCTACTCTGCCCTAGTGAGACCGCATCTGGAGTGCTGTGTCCAGTTTTGGGCCCCTCAGCTTGAGAAGGATGTGGAACTGCTTGAGCAAGTCCAGCGGAGAGCTACAAAGATGATCAGGGGCTGGAGCATCTCCCATATGAGGAAAGACTGAGAGACCTGGGTTTGTTCAGCCTGGAGAAGACTGAGGGACTGAGGGGGGATTTTATCAATACCTATAAATATGTAAAGGGTGGGTGTCAGGATGATGGGACTAGGCTCTTTTCAATAGTGCCCAATGACAGGACAAGGGTCAACGGGCACAAGTTGGAACACAGGGAGTTCCACCTCAACATGAGAAAAAAAAACCCTTCCCTGTGCGGGTGCCAGAGCAGGGGCACAGGCTGCCCAGGGAGGCTGTGGGGTCCCTTCCCTGGAGACATTCACACCCCGCCTGGACGTGGTCCTGTGCCCCCTGCTCTGGGGGTGCCTGCTCAAGCATGGGGGTTGGACAAGATGATCTCCAGAAGTCCTTTCCAACCCCTGCCATTCTGTGATTCTGTGTGTTTAGTCTGCGCAGGCTTAGACATCAATTTAAACCATACAGATGTTATTTTAAACCCCACTGCTTACAAATAGTATTGTGTTTGCTAATCATTAGCATAAGCCCCCAGCAGAACACTCTGTAAAGTTTCTCATCATCTCCATCAACATGGTGCCCTGGCATACTCCATAGAACTACACAGGAAAAGCAAAGCAGAGCAAGCTTTCCCCAAAAAGCTACGGCCTCCATAAGCAGGAGAGAAGTGCAAGAGGGGGTGGTAGAAGGCAAGAACATTTGCCAAGCCACACAGCGGGAGGACAATCAGGAACAACACCCAGGTCTTCCAAATCTGAGGTCACAAACACGTGCAATTATGTGCACACCAATGCACAGGCATGAATGCACCTATACTACAGGTACATATACACGTATTCCTAGACAAAAGTTAAAGTAAAATGAACCTTGGATTATAGTTGGGTAATTATTGACATACTGAAATAATTTCAAAATCAATCTTAAGAAAATTCAATGGCTAGGTTAAGATAAAAAGAAATCCAGACAAATTATGATTCAGCATACAAGTATTGTCCTGACTTCATCTCTGCCCTGGTGTGATGCAAATTCCTTTGATTAAAGCATTTTAGTGTTTTGGGCCCAGGCTAACTTACGTTTGGTGATACTATACTTTAAAAAAGAGGAAAAAAAAAAAAATCATAATGTGAGTGGGTCTGGTTCCAAACTCCTTTGTATTAGGTTCATTCTTGCCACTAGCTTTTAGGTACTTTCTGCAGTTTCCATGAAAGACTGAAGTCAGTCATTGGTTCATATTTCACACTTGGGAATGACAGGAAAACAGCTATCTTGAACATAGTAATGTTCTGGCCTGGAAATATTCTGCTGTAATCCAACACTTCCTATCAGAGCTTTTTGTTTTGGGTGTGAACTACCACATTGCTCCAGCCATTGGGAGTCCAAGGAACACGCATTAAATTTATGGGATTTCTGCTAGGCGCACGTGGAAAATGGTATCAGGGCAACTATGAATAATTGAAGAACTCGAACTCCCTAGTTCCTGGCAAGAAAAGTTAGCTCAACAGTTATTGAATCAAGCACTGTTCTCTTCAGTGGACGTTATGCATGTGTTTGCTAGTAAAGTAAGAACCATTGTACGATCTTAATGTCTGAGGTACTGTAAGCACCTTATACGATGAGTAATAAATAAACTGACCTTTCCTCTCTATCTATCTAAGGTGGGAGCCAGACCCTTCTGGCACTGCCAAGGGCAGCAAAACTTACATAATGAAGGTGAGAGTAAGGAGGGACGAAATGGGGCTCAGCAGCATGACGTGTTACCATTCTTGCCAAAAAGACAATTACCACCGTTCTTTACCAAGGTGGATGAGCCATCTATACTTAACCCAGAAAAGAAACGTATCAATGCATATATGTTCAGTAAATAGCACTGAAAATCATCTAGTTTACAGGTAAGAGCCGTTTGAGTCTCCACCCGATCTCTATGAGCACAAGATCAGATGCTCTACCAACTGCAGAGGGAGGGTCTGTAACTCAACAAAACCAGAGCCAGCACAGCCTGCCTGGTCTCATCATTTTTGAAGATGCCTGGAGAATAACTTAGGCGTGTAATCAATTGGTCCTAAGCCCTGTCTCACAGTTGTATGCGATCATGATTTGAGCAATCACGGTCTACGTAAAGAGAAGCAAGTATTTGTCTCAAGCAGAGGAAGATCAAGTGTCCAAGCACAAAAGCTAGTGGAGAAAGTGATATTCCACTTTCTTTACTAACGCATTGATTTCTTAAGTAAAGAAATCCATTCTATCAGCCCTATAAGCACTTTCTGAAGCCCTACACTGTTGTCAGGCCTCATTTCCCCATTCCTTTTAATTACACCATACCGCAAGTTAACAGTAATCAGCAAAAGGCCTTGCAGAGAGGCAGCCGTGTTTCAGCATAACTTTGAGGGGTTAATAAACTTGCAAAGACCAATTTTATCAACACTGAATGTAATACATCTCAAGTTAGGAACCTTCCAAGTCCTGCAGAGCTATTCTATTTTCCGGAAAGCAAATGACTTTGAAACGTTCTTTTCATGTGACACATTTATCTGGCATCTATTTACATGCAAATATAATAAAGTGGTATTTGCAGTTAAAGACAAGATCACTCTAACCTAGCTGTCATGAATTAGTTTCCTCTTAGCATTTATTTTTTTCTTTAAATAAAATTATTCTAAAAATATTTTAGCATGTTAACATATCCTTGTTGAACAGGCCAGGCCAGTGAGTCTTGGAAAGGGAAATGGTACCAGACAAACCACTTTGGCTAATGTAATCTGGACAGATGAATGGCTGATCTATCTTTAGGCTGATCCAGTTTCCATCAAGTTCAAACTAAGGGAAGGCAAACCAAGGACATTCTTCCCCTCTCATCATTATACATTTTCTTTATTCAGCACAGACCTCCCTTCATGCCTCTGTGGAAATATATATTAAATAGCCCAAGTTTTCCAACCATAATAATTCACTTGTAAACTTCTAGGAAATTCCATTAGTACAAGCTCTCCTTTAATTTAGCTTCACAACATCTGGTGAACACAACAATAGTATCACTCGCAAGAAACCCTTCAAGCTGAACTTCCAGCAGGTTTTTAGGGAAGACGGAGGGACGTGGTAGGAGAGCTGAACACTGATCAGCACACACTAAAAGTTGCAAATCACCCCAGGAAAGCCAGGATGATTAAAACTACTTTATAACATTTTGACTGTAGTCAATGACAGTTGGTCTAATTGGTAGCATGAGGAAACAGCCTGATTTGTCAGATGCAGTACAAAACCTTGTGTACAAAGGGCCAGTTTTCCTCCCATTGAAATCATTGACAAAACTCCCCTTGTCTTCAATAAGGCATAATTTGGATTCTAAGTCTCGTTGACGGCATGGTTTGAAAGTTTGCCATAATGCCTTCCTTTACATCCTTATGCTCTTGAAAACACCCACACACAGATAATACACATGCTGGGACTGGGCCAACTTCCACTCCACCCCTAATAGTATTGCACAATTATCCCAGTCGTGTCCTGCTGTTAACTGACAACCTCTGTGTTAAACACTTTTTCGCTGCAACAATAATTTATTCAGTATTGCTAACTTACCCCACACCAGCCTGAGGAATTTCAGAGTAATAGTGCAATTCAAGCTTACATCTGATCCAACCTCCCAGCTGCAAAAAAAGAAAACAGTTTGGTGTTCCACACAGTTCCTTTAAAAACCACAATAAAATGATACAGAAATATGAATTAATGTTTCTATGCTTATCTATTCCTTCAGTGGTTGTTCAGTCTTCCTGGCCAGGACAGTTCCATACACATTTAAAATACCAATCTAATCTGCCCAAAGAGCTATTGATTTATCAGCTCCATCCCGGTGTCGCTATTGAATGTCTTCAGAAATCTGCCAAATATGCCTATCCTTTCCGCTACTCCTATCAGTCCTCTAGCCTCGGTGTCAGCTCGTCTATTGATCTGAAAGCAGTTCTGGTCTTCCAGTCTACTAGCTCTCTCTCCTCTTTTCATATTGTAGATGCGCTCGTAATTGGTGCATAAATTTTAAGGGTAACACTAGCACTCCCTCCCCAACAACATTCATCTTAGCAGTCCAGTTCCTCTGAAATAAAATGTATGCAATGAAACGCAAAAGGGGGAACAAAGACAGAGAATAACTTTAAAAATATATGTGAAATAAAGAAGGAGAAAATGTACCTTCCTCCTAGTGTACATTCTTATTATTAATTTCAGTGAGTATCTTGAAAAGTAGCCTAAATTTGCTGGAGATTCAGTTTCTACTGAAAGTCAGAAGCAGCTCAGAACATCCTTCGGGTTACCTTGCACAATTTCAGCTCTGTGTGCCGGAGCCGATGCCAACCTTTCTCCATTATTCTGACCCAAGGCCCTTTGTCTAGAAATCTCTTGAGACATATTCCTCTTTCTGTCCACACACTACATTTGTAGATCAATTCTGAAAAGACGCTTCTGCCACAATTCATGCAAAATATGCAAAAAATGAGCTGCATGACAACTTGAGGAATAAAGAATCACCCATTCCACCAGTAATTGGCTGCTATTTGTGAGTGCAATTAATCTATAACTAATGATTATTCCCCACTTGCCAATGTGTTCCAGTCACCTATTGCTTATCTAACAAACTTCTACAAGAGCACAAGGCAGAAAGGGCAGCTATCATTTGTTTCCATCTGTGCTGCTTTGTGAAGTCAGTGACATCTGGAAACTTGACACAGCAGTACAAGGCAGCAATCCCCAGTAGAAATGAACGGCTCCCATTTACAGGACATCTTTCATATATTATTCTGCTGATGACGGAGAAGCGACTCAAGGAGCCAGCTGACAGGCAAACAAACTTAGCTTTACCTCTCCTTCCAAATTCTGTTTTAATGTTTAATTCTTGGCTTCATTAAGAGTCTGAAGTCTTTTGAAATTTGAGTTCAGCTGACCAGATGTTACAGTAGTGGGATTTTCTTTGAGCAAATACCATATGAAAGCAGACTTCATTTCAAGGAAACGTTTCACAAGCCTACTAATTATTCTGCATGGAAACACGCAGAGGGGCAGCATCACTTGGGTAATCTCCCTCACAGCCCTGTTACTAGAAGAACATGCATGTTGGAGAATGCTAAGTTCGGCAGGCAAAGTGTTGGTATAACCTCTGTGTTCATTTAAGAACAGCAAAGGCTGTGCCCTATCACGTCTGTTTGGGGGACTAACCAAACCAACAAGTACTTGGAGCTGTTGGAATACTTTTTAAAGCAAAACAATGAATTTGATTAAATTACAGAAGAAACACTTCTAAAAGTGAAAATTAATCAACTTCTGTTTCTTAAACCCACTGAAGAACTGCTTTGACTATACTGAACTATAACACACGGGGCATTAACTGTGAAGTGCACTGTTGGTATTCAGTCTCACCTGTGTATATTTAGATTTTACTGTCAAAAACATTGACTAAAAATTCCATATTCAGGTGTGTGTAAATATGAAAAAATATGAAAAACATTTTTCTGTACCAGTTAATTTATACTGATAAAATTTTTAATGAAGACTCTGTTATACTTCTATAAATATTACTTTGTCCAGCTTAATTATGTCACTACGAATACAGAACTGAACACATCTTTAGAAAGCAACTTTATATAACCATACTTGTAGAGAATTCAGGACTTAAAACTGTAACAGTGTGTTTAAAGCATTATGTTTTTCTAATGCAGGCAAGGCTGTAAGCTGCATTTATAAGCTCCGCCCTCTGCAGAAATCTTGTGCTTCATTGGGTTATACACAGAGCTCTTTGCAGATCGAGGTCTCCATAAAGTAGTTTACGTACATAAATAGACTGTTTGCACAGAATCTTGCACTCAGCTTCTTTATGCAAAAGGAAGGCACAGAGGTTTGACTGGTCCTAAATCGTGCGTTAGCTCTGCTTTTCTTCAAATAATTAAAAAAAAAAAAAAATCAAACATGGGGGATGTGGTTGAAAGAGAAGGAATTATAACAATATGAGCACAAGTAAACTTTGGATTAAAAGTAAAAATTTTTATAATTTCAACATCCCCTCTTCATGACCATACCAGAAAATAACAAAGCAGAATCTATGCTGTGTGCGTTGCTGTTCAACAGAGCAAGTTTTTATCAATACAGAGTTACAGGGAAGATTATTTTGGTACCCAGGAAATGTCTGGCCTGGAAGGGAAACCATCAGAGAGAAGAAGAGGTGTCTAGTTACCTCAGTAACAGTGACCAGCTGCTCCTCCCCCCTGCCATGAGCAGCACAGCCCTAAAGTGGACCAGACCCAGACTTGTTCTCACTGCTGACTGTCCAGTGGACAGCTACAACCACCAAACAGCCAAGACCTAATATCTACCTGATGCTGTCTCAAGAAGTATTGCGCGTCTATACCACTTGCTTTCTTGCCACTACAGATTTATATCACAGGACTCACGTATTTGATGTAACCCTGGGTGGCTTCTCTAGTTCTCCAGATCAGTTGCTGCTGTGGAACTAAACTCTATCACCTGGAAGAAGCCCTGGATTTCTTTAGGCATATCAGCAGCCTGCTCCACCATCACCACTCCTCCAATAAAGTCCAGAGCGATGACCCCAACAATCTAATATATAACTTGCCTGGACATACAATGAACCCTAAACAGAGGAAAATTTGAATGATATTATGAAAAAAGAATTGTCCGGGAGGAAAATATTTACATTGTATTTGCAGTGTAAGGAAAACAAGTGGTTAATAACCAAGCTGCTCTATGTTCTGTGATCGTAAGTCATAAAAAGTTGAGAAGGAATTCAGAAAACAAAAGCTTCAGGGTGTTATCAAAATAGAAAGGGAAAAAGAAAAACAAGCAATAGTAATCAAGGATTTCAGGCCGACAGCTCAGGCAAGAATCTGAAGCGAAAGGATGTGTTGTGCTAAGCTTGGCAGAATCACTTCTGCAAAAGGTCCCCCTTGATGGTTTATTTACAAACCAGAATTATAGTCACAGATGTTCTACCTTTTCAAAACTTGCCATTCTGCTCCTGCTGGACATGGGGGTGGGGGCCACAAAGCCGGGCCCCACAAGGAGGCAGAAAGCTTGGCTCTTCTCTGAGTACACTCAACTATGTACAGGTCCAGGTCAGAACTCCATGTTTGTGAAAAGCTTTCATTGAAGATGTTTCAATATTTGCTTTTTAAGTCTTTGTGGTTTATGACACCCACTTAGAAAATGGAAAATAACATTCTTTCCCCCTTTTCTAAGCATGCATAATACTAGGCTGGCAGACACAGGGAGCGGGGCTGCCCACAGGAACCTCAATCCTATCCCTGGTTCTCCCCTTGGCTGACTCCACACGTCCATTGCAGTCAAAGGTAGAGCGACAGCAGCACAGCAATGCAGAAGGGCACACCTCTGCCCAGCCGCCTGCCCAAGCCTTCTCCACAGCACCAAGACACCGTTGCTGCCTGCAGTGACTCTGTGCTCCCACACGCATCCTGCAAGGAAAGGCTACCCGAGGCCCATTTGACAGACTTACACCCAGAAGGTGGCAGAGAAGCTCATGGTGGAACTGAAATTTGAAACTAGGTTTCCCAAGCCCAAAGCTTACATTTGTTGTTGCATTACCCTTCCGTTGCACTAGCTAATCTTCCTCAAGTCACTTCACCTTTCCGTTTTCAGTCTGGCAGCTCCAAAAAGGGAATACAGTTCCTTGAGATATAAGACTAACAAAAGAGGCAGCCACCCCTGAAAAAAACAGAAGGCATCTTTGCACGGGATAAACCTTTTGTTTATCTTTGTGTGGGTTCTAGGACTTGGTAGGAACATTCCCCAAGTGAATTACCCTGTTATTGTAAGGTAATGCAGCTAATGCTGCAAACCTGATTGGACATGAGTACAATCAATAGAGATAAGCAGAAGCAGCAGCCAAATTTGTTAAATAAATGAATTCTTGCAAGTTACTTGCTCAGCTGCTCCATCAATGACAAAACTCCCATCGATTTCAGTGGGAAGTAGGATCAGGCCCTGATTTCTGACACTGCTGATATCAGGATTCTGCTATATAACAGGTGATATAGAATTAATTAGAATTTTAAAAAAAGATTGAAAAGAAACCTCTTTCTCTGCCCTCAAAATTCCATGGACCCCTGCCCTACAGTTAATCACCTCTGTTATTAAACTTTCCCCCAAATAGTAAAGCAACAGAGCAGAATGGTAGTGCCCACGTTCCTGTCAAGATCTCACAGCCCTCATTAATAAACTTCGAGGTATTGGAGTATTTCAGGACTGTAGTAGGCTACAGACTAAGGGATTTCCTTTGGGTGTAATTTCATGTTCTTGCTTCACATAAAAGCGATGTACTTATTCCAGGGTCTTTGCCTTCTCGTCGGGCTTTTTTAAGCACTCAGTTATGCTCCTTTAGTGATATCCACAAACTGACAAACACAGGGCTGCCCACTTTATCAGCTGAAAGAGAACAGGAGAAATTAAACCCAGGATTAATCAGCTTGCATAGCGTGAAGATTTACTCCCTTACCTTACTGGTCAATCATCCTTGGGGCTGGAGAGATCTTCATTTATGCCCTGAAACTGCTCCTTCCACAGAAGCAGGAGGCCAACACAGAGAACAGCCATGGGTTAAAGCCAGCAAACAGCCACTCACCTTTGTAGACAACTATGTAGAGAGTTAAGTTAGATCCCTATTTAAATGGGTGTCAACCTAGAACAGTTAAAGTTTCTCCAGCTTTCTATCTTTGCCAATGAGAACAAGTCCAGACTATGAGTGCTTGCACATCTTGCTGTAAGTAAAATGGCACATCTGGATGAAAAAGACCGTAAAAGGAAAAAGGGTATCACTACTACCTGCCCAGCTGATCACTGGCTGAATAAGAAGGGGATGAAATAACGCTATGTAATCTTGTCAGGAGATAAAAAGAAACCTCAGAAAGTTCCAAGTCACAGTTCAGAATACAGCTTCACAGAGAGAGTCACAAAAGCACTCTCCTCCCACTTAAAACTTCCCTCTTGCTGAAAAAAAAAAAAAGCATCTCTGTAGCAACTGCAGAATCTGACCCCCTGGAAGATCAAAGTTAATATATTTTTCAGCTAACACAGTGCAACAACCAGAACAAACCTGGAGTTAATGTGGAATCCCCAAGCAACAGGCTGCAAGAGGATGCAGCAGACGCACATGAGTAACAGGGCATGAAAGGACCACCAGTGTGTTGGACAGACAAGACGACTCTTTTATTGAGGAGTCTTGCATGGTCAGCGTAAACCTTCACTAAAATGCATTTAGTATTATTGCATCAAATGCTGCAGTTGATAAAAAATAAGCTTAGGGCAGGCATTTCAGAATAGCTCTGCATCAGCCCAACTGTTCCTAAGTCCATGGTAGAATCCCCACAGACACTCAGAAGCTGAGTTTGGCTAAAGGTAAGCATTTCTGAAAATGTTTTGACATTTGTCAAAGGATTTTTAGAGATACCTAACTCTAGAAACCTACATTTTGGTACTTGCTTTAATGCCATTTGACATTTCCCTCTTTCTTTTATTGTTTTTTTTTTTTTTTTTCTTTTTAAGTTATCAGATCTTGCTAGGAAATGTATAAATGTGAATTAAATGGGGTAGGGTACAAAAACAGAGGCCAATAACTAACTTTGTACTATCCCTGGGGCACAAAGAGATGTGTCCAGCAGTGTTTGGATTAAAAATAACATTTTGCAGCCATATGAATAACCCAAACCCATCAAAATGCAGTTACTTTAATTCACAGTTTTAATGTATTTATTTCAATTAGACCGTGATGGCTTTAGTCCATTACCTAGCTAATAAAGTGAATTAGATAATGTTAGTGCAGCAGTTAGCACTAGTGCTTTCTATTTTTCTAATAGTGCCCAAGATCTGTTTGTCAGGAAAGCGGTGCTGTTTGCGTGTAGAGATTCAGTAACAGTCTGACACGTGTTTATAAAGTGATGGGTCAGTTTTTGATTCTTTTCTTCCCCCTAGAAAGGCACCAACTCTAAAAGCAATATAACTATTTCACAGAAAGTAATTCCTTAAGGATTAAGCATGATCAGCCAGTACTTTTAAAAACACATCTGTTTTTGTCAACACAAAACAATATTCTAGTCAAGGCTTTGCTAAATGCTATTCACTACCTTTCATCCAACATGGACTGCTTTTCACCATATACTGGAACATCAGAAAGGTTTTGCCCCAGGACAGGTGTTATCTTCCTGAGAGTTTGTAAACGGTCTTATCTATCCTCTCATACTGGAGGGGAAACCATACAAACCCAACAGGATCTGAGTAAAATCAAACAGTTGCAGGAAACTCAGGCTACTTGAAAGAAGTACCTATACAAAAATCATGGAGATGCATGACTTTCTACACAGCTACGCTTAATATATTGGGCTTTTACTTAGCTTCTGGAACTCAACACTTGGTTATACCAGAAAACAGATACTTTTTTTTTTTTTTTTTTTAATGAATGAAAGACTTCTAAGAAATATTTTTACGGTAGAGATGCAGTCAGTGTGTACACATTTTTTTTTTTTTTTTTAAATCTTCTTTCTGTAGTGATGAACAAAAGTAGTACTCTCCACTAGGAACACGAGGATATAGGAAAGGCTTTACATAACATAATCGTGTATAGGAAAGGAAACAGAAATTAGAGGCAAGCTTGAAAATGTTATGACTATCTTTGCCTGGATGAATTTGCACACTTTGTAAATTAAGCTTATTTCTCCAGACACCCTATTTACATGCTGTTTCCTTATTTTTAATCATTACACGCTCAACACATGAACAGTTACTTTGCATTTACCTTTTTCTTGGGTGTGCAAGAACATGAAAGGGGCTCAGAAGTCCTCGATGGAAGGCGCACGTCTTTTCTGTTTGTTTGTGTCTCTTGGTCATCTTCCTCTTTTAGGTTGTGTAGACACAGACAAAATGGAGAGGGGAAAAAAGCAAAAGCTCTCATTTCTCTCTACCTATTCAGACACTTTGGAACATGAAAACAACGCTAAAAATGGATCTATAATCTATAGATTACCGGGAACTATAGAGAGTGGATGAGAGTTTTCTTTCTATCATCCATCCTACAGCCTTGGGAGAGTCCATGCCATTTCTACCCCCTGTACGCCAGCTCATGAAGCCTCCCTTCCTCTGCTTCTTTCTCTCTACACTCTCACATCCACACACACTCAATTTTGCCCTCTGAACTGAAGCAATGACCCATTCCTTGTGATTAAATTAGCGTAAGTAATAAGATATCATAGAGCTGATTGATTTCCCTAGCAATAGTTATTAACCAGCTCAATTCAGAGGAAAGCAGAGCCATTATTCTAAGCATTGATTCCTGAAAGGACTGCAGGAGAGGAGCGTGCTCAGATAGATGTAGCGTGCGTGCAAACAAATCTCAATCCAAAAAAAGGAAAAAAGGGAGGCTCCCTCTCCCAGCTGTCTACACAGAATCAGTTTCACCTTAGAAAACAAGAGACATGGTGAGTGATAAAAGAGGACTAGGTGCAATATGTTCTAAAGTTGTCACAATTATGAATTTGATTCAAGACAGCAGAGACTGGAGTTTGTTTCACCCAAGCTTTAGCTGTTTGGGAGTTTAGGCTAACCAAATTAGGGAGCTTCACCTGTTTTCTCACAGCTGACTCTCCTAGTAATGAACACAGCTGGCACAGCTGCATCTCTCTGAGAGCCTCAGTCAGTCTAATTCAGCATGTGATCATCCAAACACAAAGACATTTGGCCTCTGAGAACACACGATTAAACATCAAGCTTACTATTCACAGATTTGCCCTCTCTTCTTTTGCACATACTCCTCCAAAATTTTTTGTGATCCAAAAACTCTCATTAGATCCCTCCTACTGCCTCCAGCTTTACTTCTCAGCTGCTTTCTGCAGGGTTTCATGCCACACATTACTACACAACGTATGACTGTAGACTCAATTCTCCATTTTCCTGTGAAGTAGCAGTGTTGGCTCTCCAGCTGAAGACGATAAAACTTTTTTGTAGCATTCAAGGCCCAAAGATAAAATGCCAACCTTCTAGCTTATATGCAGAGCCAGAAGACAACTTTTTTTGATCTTTCTTTCAGTCTTTCAACATCATTATTTCACCTGCTTGCATCAGGGTGAGGAAACCCACAGCCCCTTTTCTTGGAGTCCAAGCCCAAGACCTCACCAAGTATGGAAAGATACAGGCAATTCTGGTTCCCCCAGATGCTGCCATCTCCTGCCATCCTGTTTCTTCCTGGCCTCAAGCATCCTTCCCATTATAGACAGGACAGTAACAACGTCTCCTTCTCAGGGCTGTGCTTCACCTCTGAGAAGCTGCCACTCATCCCTCAGTTCTCCACAAAAGAGTACGCTCAGACTGGGTTGCAATCACCGTCAGCTTCTCTAGTGAAGCCTCACCAAGATTCAGAGTGCAAATTGTACTCTGAAAGGTTCTAAGGCCCTGAGAACCAGGAAAAGACTGCCTTCTCACAGGAGAGAGACCCAGATCTCTCTCACACAGCTACACAGTGAACTCTTTCAAAGAGAACATTCAAGCCACAAAACCTTCCTGTAACTAATGGCATGGTTGCCATGAGTTAGAAGAAGCCAGAATAGTGATAGACACCAAGTCATGGCACCATATAGAACATGTTTCCCTTCTCACATGAGTCTTGCTGTTATCACCCCTAGAGCAGAAGAGGACGGAGCCAAGCTGTATGTTCAAAATAAAGACATAAAACCACTCCTGGGGCCAAGGGTCTATCAGGAAGGTGTTCAGGGAAGAGCACCATAAGTGAGGGAAGACAGGCAGTGATGCTGGTTCTAGAGAACCAAAGTACTCTCTAAGCTCCTGACCCTGTCCAGAGCATGGGCTCTTCCTGAGCCAGGAGGATTTTGTTGTGTTTAATAGCCCCATTTGGATTTTTCTTCCATGAAACAATCTAGGAACTTTTTGAGGCCATGTGAACTTTTTATGATCCGTAACACGCTGTGGCAAAGAGTTGCATGGCTTAAATCTTTTTTGAAGAACAATTTGCATCGGTTTATATTGAACTTTTACAACAGCTTATCTCATTTGAAGCCCTCCTGGTTCTTTTAAGGCAGCTAGAACTTACTTTGTGGAGGGGAAAGGCAAGTATATTAAGTGACACAAAAAAATCCATGGTGTGGGTAACCTCAAGAAAGTAGACTGGTACAGACTACAGAAAAAAACCATGACAGAAGTCAAAGGAAGTTTGTAGAGCCAAGGAATGAAGCAGTCATACATTCAAGCTATTAGAAACACTAAATAGCAACAAATAGGCCCATGGTAGTTCAATTACACTGCCATCAGTTTCAGTTCTGGTCCAAATAGCTCTCTCCTCTTTTAGAATTCAAAATGAGATGTATTACACTTTAAAGAATCTGTGTGAGCGTATGTGTGCCTATGGGACTTTTTCAAGTCACTTATTTGTCTGAATGCCATTGATTTTTCTCCTAATTGTTATTCACTATGCTAATTTCCCTCACAAATCTCACATGCTATTGATCAAAAAGTAATAAACTCTCCGGCAAACAAAACAAGCATTATTGCAATGTTGGGAAAACATCATTTAATATCAATACCATATTTACAATTATCTTTAACCCAAATTTCACCCGCAATGCAACGCATAATCAAAATCAGAGAGCTACAGGCAAAAGGGTAATATTAAAAGACTCCCACTAGACTATTTTCTAGTAGATTATAAAAAGAAAGGCTGAAATGGGACAATCTCAAACAGTTTAAAATATATAGTTAATGCTATAAACAAATGCTGCTGAATAAAGTATAGCCTCCCTAGCCTGTCTCCCTTCTGTTATTTGGAGACAGTCACCATGAAGATAAAACAGAAGTAGAGGAAGCATGAGTATCTGTGCCAAAATATCAACCTATGGATGATCAAGCCTCATTTAAACTGTGGTTTCTGCATTTCATTTTATTTTTTTGATAAGGACATACTGGATTCAATCCAGTTTCCAGTACATGTCTGATGATTTTCCGCCTCTTGAGCTGTAATGGTAGCATCAACTGAGTGGTCCAATTTATGATCGCTGCAGTTCTGAATCTTGTTCCAAATATTATGAAAACCCCCAAACTATCAGTCGTCCTTTTAACCCCGTAATTTTCCGATTTTGTCTTTAATTTCTTATTTTCTTGACATTAGCTTGAAAATTATTGCTCATTTTCTTCTCCAACATACTTTCAATGCAAACCCTAGGTAAGTTACTGCAAAGTGAAAAACAGCCTGGTACAAAGGAGAAGATCGGGTCCTGTAGAGAACCAGAGAACTACTCCAAAATTGGACAGTTAAGTCAGATTTTTACTAACCCAAATACAACACATTCAGCTCTCCTTTTGTTTCTTCTATCCCCAAAGCATTTCTTGGCAGAAAATTGCCTGTTCCAGCTTCAGCCACTGTGTACGTTTTTGATGAACCGAGATGGGAACTTCAACCTGCACTGGATATAGTGAACTAGGTTTGACTGCTGACTGCGGGAAAAGAGGCATCACTGGAAGCAGATATATAACAAATCCTAAAGATTGGAGGGTAAGGGAGCTAGACGAGAGCAAGCACACACAAATGGATGCTAGGACCAAGACACATAGTTGTGGGGAATTCAAAATCTGATTGAATCCCCAGAAGATATTTTTATTTGGCACCACGGCTCATCTTTATTTTAAACATGAGCATGGTCTCTCGTGTTTGGGTCTGAAAACTTCAAAACTTGTAGAGTTTTGTTCAAATGTTCCATTTCAATCCTACTCCATGGGAATCTAAGGTTCCCAGTTATTTTCCTATAGTTTTCTCTTCCTGCCCTCTCTGGACAGTATAAAATCTATCTTTTACTAGTCCAAGCACACTCAGATTCAAAGATATTATTTCCAAGTTGCATATTTCCAAGAGCTACATGTCACAGAACGTGACGAACACAGAAATCTGTAGTGTGGGTGGATTTGTGAAAGAAGAGCTTTTGAGTGTGGCCTGCCATTCAACTCTGCACCTGGCAAAGAGTGAAAACAATCCCAGCAAGCCAACTAAAACAAAACAAAAAGCAGGAACGGAATCAGCAATCTCAGGGCAACTCTTGCCACAACCCTCCTAAAGTTTCACGAATCCCACATTCCCTCCAGCTGAAAGAGCAGCCAGGTTTCTGTCACTAACCGAAGCCACCAGCGCTCGTGTGACTGGCCATCTCCTGAATGAGGATTATTGAGGTAACGGGCCAGTTCCCTCACTGGTGTAAAGTGGCATCACGCCAAACATGACATACCAACTAAGAATCCAGTCCATGTTTTTTTGCATCTCAATAGGCAGAGATGGAATTATTTTGTCTCTGCAATTATTTCTGACTAATTTCTGCCATTATACCTCTTTGCTTCCAGCACACCCCTGGGGAAAAGTAGATTATTTCTCTGGTGATATCAAGCTAAGGCGCCAATCAAAACAGAGGTTATTAATAAAACACTGAAAAATATCTCTAATTAACTTTATAATATTTGAAATTCACATTCTGCTCCCCACACACCCACTTCAGTAGAATTTTGAAAATAAGTCAATTTTTGGAACAATCTGCAAATAACGCTATTAATAACATTCAGTAAATTGATGGCACACCCTTCCTTGAATGGCTATGTTCACTCCTCACTCCATTTCAAAACCAGATGTAGCGGAAATAAGCAGCCCAAGAATGGACAAGGAAAGGTTTTAGATTCAGGGAAAGACTTCCATATGATATTGGTGAAAAGATTTGATTTAGTGAGAAGATCAGGACGAGTGAGCAGCAGAGAGCACAGCGCATGTGTTCTTTTTTACCCTTATAACACAGGAACAAAGGAACATCAGGTAAAGATGAATGAAAACAAATTCAAAACCAATGAAAAAAAAAATAAAAGAAAAAAGAAATTCTGTTTCCTATGCAGCCCACAACCAAGTTATGGAGCTGATTGCCTCACATAAAATATCACTGATTTAAGTTTTTATAAAGATCCAAAAAGGATTAGTCATTGCCATTGATAATCGAAACAATAAGCTACAACAAAAAGACAAAAATATGGCTGGGCATGTGCCAAGTATTAACTGCCTGACGTGCAAAATGCAATTCCCCAGTTGTAGGGTATCATGTAGGGTTTCTTCTGAAGTGCCTCGGCTGGCTACTGATGGAGGCAGGATATTGAACCAGAAGACTTATGGATCTCATTTGCTGAGGCAATTCGTAATTCCTTATTTAGTGATTCAGAAGGCAATAGGTGAAGTAGCGTGGTGGTGCCAGTCAGGGAGTCACTGAAACAGGTACTAAGAGCATTTTGAGCAGAGATGTCAGTGAATAAGGGTTAGACACCTGAAAACGGAACGTTCTTTTTTAATGGAAAAAAGGAGTCATGTAACGGAGGAAGCTGAGGACCGTGTGTGTAACTGCGGCTCAGACTGTGTCCAGCACACAGACAGACAACACTTCTGGCTCCTGGCACCTTTTGTGTGCACTAAAACTAAAGAAGAACTTGTAGCTGTTTAATGAGTGCACACATCCATCTCATCCATAGCAGAAAATCGTCGTCTCTGGTTCTGAATTTTGTTTCCAGAGAAATGGTGTCAGGCTGCCAAAAGAAGGAAAAACTAAAGATGGGCTGCAAAGTAGGTATCAAACTAGTTGTGTAGTACAGAAAAGGACATTAAGCGTTTTTTCCCTCAAGAGTTACAGACAAGAGCAGTGCATAACCTGGTGGCCAGAGCATTTTCCACTGATACAGAAACTTAGGGTCATTGTTCTGCCCGATTCAATATCTGATCAATGAGACTGTCATTTCTGTTAAAATATCCTACCTTTTCTGAGAGAAGTGCCATCAAAGCTGCTAAGCCCTTGGAAAAATTTTGAAATTTGGTAAGAATTTTATTTAAAAAACAAGGCTTTCCTTCAAAGAGATAGCAGCTAGCTTTCATGAGGACAAAAACTCCGAAACACCATTCAAGTATTTTGCTCTTCTTTCGGCACCAAATCCAGATACACCAGAACACCCTAACTCTTCAGTGTGACAGCTTTTACTTAGCTTAAGAGCTTGTTCATCTTCACTACTGTTCTCTTCAAATTACTGTGGGCTATAGGACTACCAACAACAACAAAATTAAACTAGCCAGTGAAAGCACCACCAAAAAGACCTCAGAACTTGTCCTGAGATTTGTATTTATGAAATGACACAAGTCTTTTTTATTTTTCTAGTTACAGAGGCACATCACAGTGTAGGGTAAAAGCGGCTCATCTCGATGAAACTTTGCTAGATACCAGTTCAATTTATGAGCCTTCTTTAAGCAATCAGAGATTCTCATTACGAGATGTTATTCACCACAATGGTACAAATAAACACACACAGTCTGGATGAAAACAGTTTAAAGCAAAAGTTACCACAAACATTCAAACTGATGTTCAGCCACTGAGGTCCACCTTTAAAGCTGGATTTTGCTCACCAACACTGCTATCACCTAGTCACAGATGATAATGTAAATCTGGGTGTAAATGGCTCTCCTCCCTTTCTATCAGCAGTTCTGAGGCGTGTCTTCTGTAGCACAGAATATGCCAGCTGAAGAGTCAGTGTTGAGATGAACACACAGCAGCTCTTCCCGTTCATGCCGCTTCCAATCGTAGTAAATGACAGAAAAGTTCCTTTTTTTTTTTCCTAAAGCAACTCCCAGTTATATTGTAGTCAAGCCTACACATAGGACTTTTTTTTTTCTTTTTTTTTTTTTTGCATTTGCCATATTTAGTAAAATGAAAAAGATCCAAACCTACTTACAAATTCACGACGAACTAGCATGGAATTTTTTTTAGGGCTACATTCTCAAATGGAGGAGGAATAGTAGATGGTGACACTGAGTTCTATTCAAGAAGACCCTGCTAGGTTAAGGTCCTTGTCAGGAACACGGGACACACCTGGCTTGTCTACCTAAAGGAACATGAACTGTCAACTCTCACCGCCCAGGGCTGTACCCCTCCTCCTGCATTACTGGGTGGCTATTATGTAAAGTTCTCAGTCTTTCTTGTAGGATGATCTGGCCTCCTTGCATTAACAAACTTGCTGTGTACCAAGAACCGCAGCCCAGGTGTCCCACTTGCTGGATAAACGTCCTAAACTTATGTTACAGAATGAGTTTTATACCCCTTATAAATAAAACCCCAGTGCCAGCAGAGGAAAGGCACAGCATCTTCCACCAAGCAACAATTAAAATGTTCTCCCAGGAGGTAACATCACTTTCCTTGAAACAGAGGAAGAAGTCAAACTTGGATCGTATGCATCTATTGTTCAGGAAGCCTCTCCCACCACAAATCTCTCCCTTCCAAGAAATTTGCAAGTATTTAATGTCTTATCAAAAAAGTATTGTTATGAATGAAAAAAATAAAGCCAGGAAAAATACATTATTTTTGCCTACGTCCCAACCATTTCTCACCACACAAGTTTTTTTGGTGTTCAAGACACAAGGTGCACCGGCTTCATGAGTGGAACCAAGAGTGTAGCTGTATTAATGCAAGACAGAAAGCAGCAGTTTTCCAAGTGAGAGTACATGGGCTTACTGCTTCTTCATTAGATGTGTTTCTCAGGAAACCCCAACCTTTCTTCTCCCCATCCCTACAAAAACTTGCGAGGATGTCTTCATGAATGTTTCCAGGATGAATGCATTCACATCAAAACACTTCCCTTTACTGTTGACATAACAGAATATTTTCTAAAATCTGTACAAGTCAAGGAGAGGGGAGACATCCACTTGTTTTCACTATACAGCAGCAGCCTAGACTACACGGGGCTGGACAGAAATCATACTCCTTTGACATCCCAAATTCTCATCTCCCTTGCCTAGAACCTGTAACATGTCCGCAGCCACTCTGGTACAGAGCTATGGTTTTTTCCTTACTGAAGCAGCTTATTCTGTTTTTCCACTCCCAAGTCAGTCCTCCTTGGTCAAAAGTTATCTTCAACATAGCCTAATAGCAAGAAACGTTCCGCAAAGGCTGCATAGCATTATTTTGTTCTTAACATACTGGGAAATGAAGTGTGTGGGTTTTGGATTCTAGGATCCAGACCATCTGCTAAACCTATCAGAGGTTTGAATTCTAATTTGCTGTTGATTTAAAAATAGTCCCAGCATTACCCTGTCATTTTCTGTAAATTACATATTATTTAGTTTGCCATTTTTAAATATTATAGCGTCGTCTTCTCTCTTCCCTTATGGTTTAATTTAGATTCCTTATCATCTGCACTAGTACCATTCTTCCCTCCCAGTAACTGATCCTCGCCTCTGCCCTGTGCCAGGGAACCTACCAGACTACTCGCAGGCTGGAAAAACTGGCTGGCTCAAAAACTAACGCTAGTGTTTTAAGCTGAACGCAACTTCACCACTGATGCAAGATCTCATCTCTGTATAAAAAACAAAACCCAACAAAACATTATTTATTCTGTGGATTTCATTAGTTTACCTACAGTCACCATACTAATAATATGTCTTGCAGTAACTTGTATGACCACTTAAATGACCGGTAATTAAGGTATCACTGCCACTGTATTAAACTGACAAGCTTTGGAAAAATTTTCCTAGAGAGCCTCAATCTGCATTTTTCAGAATTAAGACGTATTTCATTCTCATCTTTTATCTTTTGCAGTGGACGCAGCACACAGCATCGCGGACTCTGCCATGTTATTGCCTTCTCAGTCCGTCCCGCAATGTTAAATGTGACCTATTTTCTCAGAATATAAACAAAAGGGCTTCAGCCCACTCTTAATGGGTATTCAAGAAGCTAGTTCTGCCAGACACAATATTGGCCTTTTCTGCTGAAAATCAGCTAAAGCAACAAAGAAAGAGTTTAATTATACTGCAGATCACCTCTATGCTTCTGTAAAGCCCTACAAAAATTGCTTTTATTTGTATTTTTACGTATCACAGAAATGAAAGTTGCTGTTTCAGGCTCTGGCTGCAGCAGGAGACAGCGCAGGCTCCCCCAGCAAAGAGGAACAGAAACTGGGACTGATTCAGGTTTAAGCAAAACCTGACACTGCAGATCCCCACCAGCTCAGCTTAGTAAGGGATGATACAGCAGAGCTTTATGAAGATCAGGACTTTTTATTCTTACTTGTTGTCTAGCCCCAGCCAGGGAAAGACAGACTCGAGGTCCCCATTTGATACTCTTTCTGAAAACAGCGGCATATGTAGATATTTTATCTCCTGGCACACTCCTGCCCCCTCACTTCAGACACTTGCTAGGAAAGAGTACTTGGCCCAAAGGGGACCATGTGCATGCTCTATCCTATTAATTATTTGTAAAACACACACGTCTAAAGCAGTGATTCTCAAACATGGCCCGCATACAATGAATTTATTTCTCATTACTCAGTTGTATTTTGGTTTAGCTATCAAAACTGCAGCTGTCATGAATTTGTGTGGCTGCAGATGCAGCCACATTAAAAATTAATTGTGTACAGAGAGCTACATACAAGCAGCTCCTGCCCCTACGAATCCACAGGCTAAGCAGGACGAGGGATAGACAACAGGTGGGGGGGAAAAAAAGAAAAGGAAGTAAAAAAAAAAAAAGGAAACAGTGATCTGACAATTCTTGGGAGTTTAAGCTGATATTTCCCCGCTATTTGTAATCAATCCCAAACTAGCCTATCTTGGAGTTATTATCCCTGCATAGGCAGAGCAACCCTACCTCTCTGGCACACTGAAACAAATCTGAACACTTGTGTAACGTTCACTGTAGATTACTGACCCGCTGCAAACTCTATAATCCCCAAAACACTTCTTCCCCCCACACCTAAGTTTTCCTATTACAGGTGACTAAAAATTCAGAGATAATCACCAAAAATCAAAGTAAAGGGATGTTCTTAGATACAAAACCAGCACTACACGCATCCACACACTGAAAATGAACCACTGCCCCAAGCGCTCAGTACCCCTAAAGATTTGTCTCATCACAGTTTATAATGGTTTATCATGCAAAAAGCTTTTAATACCTTTAGAATTATAGATCTTAGCCCTTTAAAATTGCAAAGATCAAACATCACACAGCTTTGTCCTCTTTTGTACAGCAGCCTTAGGAAGGGCACGCTTATTATTGAGTGTTTTGGGGATTACAACCAAGAACTATCATCTACTGACCCTAGCACTGGGAACGCCAAAAACTCCTGCCACTGAGCCTGTTAGTCACAGCCTCTCTGGACTACAGACAAAGATTGGTGCATCTCCCAGAAGTTCAAATTGCCATATTTTTCCACACAATTTTAAATCTCCAGTTACAGATTTGAAGAATCTAACTCATTCTTCAGCCACTTTCTCTTCCCATGTCATAAAAACACACTTGTCCACATTTAATGGAGATGCACTTGGAGCGAGGACTGAGGCTTCGAGGAAAGGTACCACAACAAGGGATTCAACGCAGCTGGCTCCTGCTGCGCTTCAGCGAGGCTCGTGTCAAAGCCTACCAATTCTTCCAGGGAATTAAAGACCAAGAAGGGAAACAGAAAAAATTAAAGCAGAAAAACCCAAACAAGAACAGTACAGATAACGAGACCAGAGAAAACAAGCCATACGGTAGTAAAACAGACAGTGGCAGCAATGCTTACAGAGAAGCAAGCGAGACTTTACCACTCGCTCAGAGAGGTTTTAATCCCCTCAGTTCAACTCAATATTACAGCAGCTTCTCCTAATGCTTGATGTGCTGAACCTTAGCTGCCCGCTGAAGGCTGGACCCACGAAAGCCACAGCGAGCGGCGTTTGGCAGGCCTGCTCCGAGGAACGCCGTGCCCTGGCTGCTCAGCCCGCCGGCACGCTGCAGCTGCAGCAAGCTCCAACAGCTGCCCCCATCCTCATTCCTGAGCTGGGATTTGCTTAATGTCAGAGACAGACACGAGAGGGCTGTGGCAACACATGGTGGTGGCCTCCGGCAGACTCTTTAAACCATAAGTGTACATTAAGACTTTGTTTTGGCCAGACTCTCGTTTGGGTGGTTTATTTTTACTACTTTTTAATTACTCTAATTGAAGGGGGAATATTTCCCTTCATTTCTCCCATTTCAGCCACTTCACCTCCTCCCACCCACTCCTCCCTTTTGAGCCTCTGCCTGCAAACACCACTGTTAGTCATATTTCTGTGTTACACTGAAGGTTGGTTGGGCCTTCCCCTCCCTTCAATTCCATTGGAAAACAGAGAACAGATAAGTTTCATTAACTCCCTTGGCTTGTAGGTTGACACACCCTACCACTCATAAACACAGGGATTAGAGCTAAGTCCTTCTAATAAACAGAAGAGTGAAAAAAGATCTGTCCACTATTTGTTTAAGGGATTTTGTGTTTACAAAGGAGAGAGGAGCATATGTGAGCAAACCTGCTATTTAGCCCTGATTGAAGGGAGGAGAGAGTGGCCCAGAATAAGCAGGGAAAGGCTCTCCTCACAACCACTTGAAGCTTAAGAGAGTCCCCTCTACATAAAGGCTGGCAACCATGCCCTGCATGGTCACCTGCACAGTCCCTTACAGACCAGCATCATTGCAACTCTTGCAAGTACTTAGCTAGAGCACGTTTTTGCTGGATACTACACAGCTAAAACCCTGACCTGCACAGTAGTCTTGATAGGGAATTAACTGGACTGACTTAATTGCTTTTGTGTATGCATTCAGCTAAACAGCACAAAGCGATGTTCCCCATTCTGGCAGATGAAAGAAGGCAAAATGCCTCTGTGCGCTCAGATCCTGTGGAAAGGAGCAGGCTCTTCCAGAATAACTCAGGAAGCATTCAGCACCTGCTTTGCTAATGCAGAACAAGCTTCCAAATCCCCTGCAGATCTTTTGCTCGACATTTGATATCCATTTTTCACATCCAATTATTAATCTGCATATACTGAATTCTTTGTTTTCTGCAGATCTCCCTGATTATTTAGGCCCTGAAATAAGAAGGCAGAAAATGAGAGAGAAAATGAAGATCTGATTCCCAGATGGATGCTAAAATTGCGAGGGAGGTGGGGGCACACAGACTAAGTCATTATAATTCAGGATTTATTTCTTGTACTGCAGCCTTACTAAACAAGCATTTAGATCAGAAGAGGCAGGATAGTTTGAGATTTAGTAGTGATTTCCGTGAATGACCCTGATTTATTCCAAGTTCTCAACACTAAAGCCTCACATTTCAAGGTCTTCCCTGTCCTCTGCTATTCAGGACCATTGGCCTTATTTTACATTTCAACTCTTAGAGGAAGAGCCATACTTTAACAAATCTTTCACTCCTGATATAACGGAATGCCTTTTATTTTTAATGCCATTGGGATATGCACTGTTACAGGCATTCCCAAAGATAGTGAAAGTGAAGAAGTCTATCAAATAGAGATCAGTTTGTAAAAAGACACTTCTCTGGATACCTCAGGTTCTTCTCTTCTCGGAGAAGAAAACTCTCATACAAATTCTTGTGTAAAACTGTCTTTTCACTAATGCCTTTTGAATTTTCACAAAACCCACAAATAAACAAGTCTGTTCTGCTTTTAAAAATGTTTTCATTTTCTGATAAGGGATCGGATCCTGAGAAGGTCAGAAGTGGTACCAGCAGATTAGTAGGTGCTTCCACTGATTGCAACTGGGTTATGCAAAACACATCTCATTTCCTTTGAGCTCTCAAGCCAAGGTCGGAATACAGAGAGTGAGCAAATATAGAAGCACAGCTGCTTTAAGCTTCCTCCGATCCTCACTCATAATGCATAAGTGGTGCTCCTGCACCAAACAGCACTGCGATCAAACCCAGCTGATCCTGAGTTTATCAGAATGCTACTGTTTAAATTGCACTTGAGTTTTCACATTTTCCCCTAGTATATTTTATGGGGGCCCTTGTAAATCTGATAAAATGCTGGAGCAGCTATACCTACTAAGTGTTGCTAACGTTTCCCTTCACAATTTTTCCTGGTGCTCTCCACTGCCTCGTGTGGTTACCGGAGTTGACTGACTGACTCAGCTCAAAAGGAATCCTTTCTCTCATTCTTTCCTTGGTTCAATGGATCAGAGATGGACACATATAACACCTTCCATGTGTATACGCCAGAGTGCTTACAAGTCATTAAAATCAAATTAAATAAGAGAACATAAATTGCAAAACAAGGCAAATTAAAGAATTCTTTAAGACTTGATTTAAACTCACTCAACAACTCAAAACAACGGGAGGGCAGAAGGAATCCACTATTAGATTGATTCAACTGCTTTACTCTACTGGAGAAATTAAAAAAAAAAAAACTGGGGGTGAAGGCCTCGCTAGCCAGATGGCATATGAGGTAACCCACTGACTCACCTTGAGTAGTTTCAGGTCACATACCACCAGCTTAATTAACAGGAAAGGTGACAGTTTTTAGTTCTGAGCTTCAGGAACCGTGCTAATGACCACCTGGAAACTCTGAAGTGAGTGCACAAGATGAGCTACCGACCTCCTAACCCTGCCTGGCTGCCTATGGACCCAGCTCACTGCAGTTCCATCACCCAGCCACTGCATGGGCTGCGAGCCAACACCTGCAGAAAGAGCTCAGGAGAGACTTCCTCCAGGCCTCGTGGTAAGTTCTGATTTGATCATTATCTGCATTCAACAGAAAAGCACCTACCACGTGCAGTGTGTTTAAGATCAGATCATTAACATCCAGTTCAAATAATGCTGTTTGGAAACCCCTTGGGTATCAGTTTCGGAAAACTTTCTCGTGGTTATAACACGCTTTAGCTCACAGGAGACTTCAGCGATGAGGTCATCTGCCATGGACTAGATTGCAGGGTTTTCTGATGGCAGCAAAGTGAAGCACGTGTCTTTTCAAGGCTACGTTGCATTCCAGCAGTGACTATCAGGTAATATTTACAGGAGTTGCTGTTTTAATTGTGCAGTGATTGTGTACTCTGTTACTCCGTAGCACTAAGCGTGTCTGGTTCACCTTACGAGGCAGAGACAGCAAGCCGAGCTGTTAAATTGTCCTCCTTGAACTCACAAACCTTTATAAAGCAACATCTCTGCACATGAGCAGATTTGCTCCAGCTGAAACGGCTCTGCTTATCCATGTTAAGCCTGCCATGCAGGAGACCATTTCCTCTTATTTTCCCCCCATAAAAAGTTAAATTATTTAAAAATAAAAATTTCTTGAGTGGTTGCAGGTCACTCTGGATCAGTGAGGTTTAACTTTAGTGTGTTGTGATGAAATATTAATACTGAGTCAGTGTGTTTATTTCTTCAAGCGTCTGGAGCCGCTGAGTGTTTATGCCTCAAGATTAGCAGGAAGTGTGCCCATGCATAGCAGCCCTGTACTTAGAGAGTCCAAGATTTCAACATTCAAAGATTGTCCATGGCAAATCAGCTGCATCGGATTGTGTGTCAGTTCTGCTGTGAGACAGAGAGTTGTTCCCATGAGATTTCAATCCCATAACGAACCAACGGATTGTCAGGTTAATAACAGTGTTAGAAAGCCACGTCTCAGTCCTTTCATTTCCACTGCAAAGTATTCAGACTTATTTGGAGCAAGCAAAATTAGGCCATAAACTTACCACCAGCAGCTGAGATGGTAAGAGGGTCCCAATTTATTCTTTGTGACAGTAAATACCCTCTGGTCAGGTATAACTTGCTTTATGTTTCAGCATCTAAGACATAACCTGTTAAAAAGATAGAAATTCAGTTCTCTAAGTTTTGAAAAAAATATATTAACTCCTCATATGGTAAATGGACACTGTTCAGTGGTTTATAAAAGACTTCCAGAGCGCCTCTTGTAAGACACAGCAACAGCAAACACTGAGAGGTGGGGCTGGGAGAATTGTTTGCACAGAAGGCAGGGACACCGAGGGTTGAACGAGTGCCAGGAAACCTATAGCCTCCCTCAAACCCAGCCTGCACCAGTTCACTCCATAAACATGCAGGACAGGAAGCCACTTGCCTTTCCCATTTGAAAGGTTAGAAGGGTCCTAAAGGAAGGGCAAGCGTAGGAGCAAAGGCAAACGTAGAGGAAAAAGGATACTGCAATGTCCTGCCGCAGTTTCGCAGTCTGTTTGGGGACAGATCCACTTCCCCTGTTCCTACAACAAGTGGAAACAGGATTTGTATTTTGGCTGAGAGTATCGTGTCATTTACATGGGACCATCTCAGTATTAGTCTTTATAGGCGGGTGTTTCTCCAAATGGATGAGTCACGAAAGCAAGGTCCTGGCCCCACAGCAATGTTCAGGCTAGATTTCCTCACTATAGTTTTCAGTCTGGCACTGACACTTAGTGCCAAAGCAGCTAGAGCTGCTTGAAGGGAAATGCAAGCTACTAGATTGATTTGGCTTTGCTGTACAGGAGGAAATACAGTACAATGCCTTACAGCTTACTACGCTGAGCAATTTTCCTGCAAACAGTAGCCCAAGATGTCTTTCAGAGTGAAATGACAAAAACGTTAGGTGGTGAGAGAAGGGTTCCCAGGCATAAGGATCCTTATGGAACATGGGGAATCTCTCCATGTACAGAGATTGATTGGAAAAATTCACAACGCAGAAAGCTAAGGGGATGCTGCTTGGCAAAGTCGCCAAGGAAGCGGCTCACACTGACAGAGGAAAGACAGCGCTAGTTGTCATGGGAGGGACACGCAGGTCAGGTTTCTGAGGAAAGCCGAGGTTTCAGAACAGCTCGCTTGCACTCAGGGCAGGATGGGCAGGCTCAGAGCAGCAAAATCAGCCTGTTTGCTCCTATGTCTGTGCTCACGTTTGGTGTTCAAGCTGCCATGTAGGCGATGTGAACGTTGCATTCTAACTGGCCAAGTCCATGTCTAGTGGATCCTTGCTGACGTTACATAGCAGTTTCCTAAAACACTTGAAGTTGATTCAGTACTCCCCACCAACTGCGATCTGGTCTATATACACACTGGTGTAGAGGATTTTTAATTCTAGTCCAATTATGTAAGAAAAAAAATTAATGGACTTGATTAAAAAACTGATCATCTCTACTACCTAGAAGGCCTGAGTCAATAAATATTCCTTTCTAAAGAATGGTGCCAACTTCACAGACTTTATGCACATCTCAGTGTATATTAAACTAATTTATACCTGCAGTATACAGCTGTGTGAATTTGAGAGCAAACAGAGATGCTGCTGTGATCCAACAGAACTGTAATCATTAAAGTTGCAGCATGGTATTCGCAATGGAGACTGGTTTTGCCCTTTTAATAATTCTTTTACATACCTGAAAAAGAGGGGAAGGGAAATATTAATGCCCTTTAAAAGCCCCTCCAAAAATAACAATAAGTATGTAGGCAGAAACACAAAGAGATTATCTCCACTTGACATAAACACTTCCAGTGTAAGTAGTAAGACACACAAAGAGGAAAAAATAAATTAGATAAGTCATAATAGTATTATAATTAAACTATAAAGCAGGAGACTGCTCCAGGCATTTGACATGCATCTTGGCACTTTTAATGGGGGGGGGGGGGGAAGACTCAAAGAGCATCCTCAAGAGCTTATGTGTGGCGTGTACGTGTGTGCATGTGAATGTGTGCGCAAGAGGGAGAGAAGGCAGTGATGGTTCTCGAGGGGGAGGAGGATGCTGTTCACTGAGGCCCATCAGGTAGCAGTAAATCTCCACCATCGGGCACACCCCGCCTTGCTCCTCACGCTACATTAGGCATGTTGTACTCCCTTTGGTTTATGGAGGGTTGTGGTGCTAAATGAGCTAGAACAAGAGCTGCAGTATCAGGGGATCTGGTGACTGTCTCTACCAAGCAGCTCCACTAAGTGAGGATTTCTCCATTTCCCTCTTCCTAGCTTAGGGTTGTGCCAGGAAAGGAGTCAAACACCCACCCCCCCCCCAACTCCTGCACGTGATTTATGCACACCCCAAGTTTCTGGTTCTGTATTCTGCATTCCAGGCCCTGGGAAAAGTGCCATTTACCTCAGCCATCACTAAAATTCAGCTTTGTGACTTCTTTCCTAATTTGTTAGCCTCTACGTTGCAGAGAAGCAGAGCATCACCAATTTCCTACAAAATCACTGGCATTTTGGATAGCCAGGGCACACAGTAGCATTCTTTGGAAAAGCAGAAATATGTCCAAGCACACCGTAAACCCACGGATGCGAATGTAACTCTCAGAGCTGCTGCTGCCCGCTGGCATCCTCAGCCCCTCCTGGAACCAGCTTTCATGCTATCTCTCCCTCACTATCCTTCAGTTGCCTCTTGACCTTTCGGTATTTTAAAATAGATTCATTTTCATTTTTTACCATCTTTAACTAACAGCCACAGTTCAGGCCACCGCTGTATTATTTTCATGCCATAAGAGACAAAGAGCAGGTTTTGCACAAGCCATGCAGGAATATAGGTGGGCAAAAATCCAAAACCAAATCATTTGCCAGACATTCATAACATTTCAAAACATCTTTCGTGTCACGTTGGGGCAAAAAATCAAAACGTTTTAATGGAAAAAATAAATGAGATGGGATGTTAGAGTAAACGAGCAGTCTGTACATTTTTAATGTAGTGAACGTGGATTCAAGTTCCTTCTGGAAACCAAAGATTCAGCTTCAACCTTTGGTTTTCAGCGCGCTCTATTATGGGACTCTAATCTGATAGCTGCTGAATTCTGACCAATTTTGTGAAAACATCACTTTAACAATCTCACTGCTGTTGCGTTAGGGAACAGATAGCTGCACCGACAAAAACACAACACACAGTCTGAACTAGACCTACAGGATGTTCCGCTTAGTATTAACGACCATGTCTCAGAGGATTAATTGTGCTTTTGTCAAAAGTCTAACCAATGCTTAGCTATAGATGAAGGGCAAATAGAAAGTTAGCAATGGAGAAACCCAAAAAATAAACTTCATTTTACCACCATTGAGTCCAAGATCTTGACTATCGCATGCAGTTCCAGTTGCCTCAGAGAAACGTAACGACAGAATTACAAAAAGTACAACAGAAAAAGCAACAGGCCAGACAGACTAAACAGACTTCTGGAAAAGAGGGATGACTAAGGAGTGATTACAATAGAGGTCTGCAAAACCAGCGATCAGTAACAACTACAAGACCATCAACCGTACAAGGGAGGTTATTAGGAAACAATTATTCACTGCTTGTAATCAAGCAAGAAGTAGGGATTACCCAGTGAAACAGACAGAAGGCTTCAAGCTACAAAAGAAAGTATCTTTTCATCCTATACGTATTTAAACAGGCACTTGTTGCTAAGGGATTTTCTGAAGCCCCCAAAATATGAGCACTTCAAAAAAAAAAAGGGCATTAGAGTTTCATGAGGACAGGTTGGCCCACGTGAACAATAGCAAGTATTTCCTGGGAGCCTGGGTTATGTCAGGACGTGCAATCATGGCCTTACTGGAGGAATGGGAAGACTTATCTTGGATGTCCCATGCTTTTGCAGCAAAGCTTGGTGTCACTGAAGGACGAAAGTAACCAAACATACCACAAACTACCTGTCTGCCTCCCTAAACGCAGACAGGCACCCTCAGATGTGCAGGGGAAAGTCGGTCAGCTGCGGGACAGCTGAGTTCCCGCTGATCATGGGAGGCTTTAGTCTGTAACCTCTTGTACTTCCCCCTTCATCTGAGAACGCCAGGACCTTCCCTTGCTCAGCATAAAGACTTTCTGAAGCTGTATGTTTGTTGGACACATATGACATCATATCTAGAAAGCCAAAGTGCTAACCAACCCCAACACCATAGTGGACTTTTAACATCATAAGTCTATACATACCAGAATTCACCATTTCAGGAATGAAAAAATAATATAAAACTTTAAAATATCTACCCCAAATCTGATATGAACCCAGTTTTGTTGGTGCTGGGAAAGAAAAAGGAAATGTATTTCATTGTTACCCTAATAACCTGTTAAGTTTTAAAAGAAAACCAAAAACAAAAACAAAAAAAAAAACCAAAACCAACCAACCAAAAAAAACCCAAACAAAAACAAAAAAACCCACAATAATCCAAAGACCCAGAATGAAGAAAGCCATCGCAGAGGCTGAGTTCTGGTTTCTTTCCACTCTCACAATGCCATTTGTTCATACAGAAGAAACATCCTCTACAAATAGCCAACTTATTGCATATCCTGATGGCTATAATCACCCATATGGAGGGCATTATGATAGCCTACCTGGACAAAAATAAGGAAAATTATTTAGAGGCAATGCCTAGCAAAACATATAGTATCCCACCCTCTTGCTTCCTGACCATCTTGGTAAGAAAGTATTTGCTTGATTGCTTTAAGAAGTTCATGGCCACACCTCATTTAACTTATTTTCCAGATCAATCAGGTCAATCCCTGAAAAATTCCCTCAGGTTGCCTTTTAAACATTGACTTGTTGCCTTTTAAGCAAACAAAATAGAAGTTTCCTTTTCAGCTGGCATGAGCTGGAGTCCAGATGCAGGGCTCCAGCCCAAAAACAGCATTCAGCAAAGGACCCGCATACCAAGCAGGATGACTGATTTTTGCCTGCACTTCCCCTCCCCTTTTTTTCCTGCCTTGGGAAATATTTGGGATGCACAAGTAGACAGCCTTTTTTAGACATCGCCCGCTTCTAGGAAGAAAAGAGTGGGTGAATGGATACAATAGGCCCAGAAAGTAGAGCTGTTTAATCAAAACCAGACACGAACAAAAGAAAGCCAAGGAGCCCAGGAGGATAATTATATTTCACACATCAATTAACATTCTTTCGCTGCCACTTAAGAAATCCCACTTAATTGCCCTGCCTAAGTCCTGATTGTATAAGATGTCGTACAGAAGGTGAATTGGCTACAGCAAAAGGTGCCCTGTTATATAGAAAGCGTACAAAGCTGTATCAGTAGAGAAAGTCAGTCTTTCTGGTGTGTTAACCCTGCCTGTTCACTTGCATGGAAGGCACTAATGCTTACTTAGCCTTAACAGGATCACAGGCAGTGATCCAAAAATCTAATCTCAGCCACCCTACAGTACTTACAGCGTCAGCTCTTTATATTCATATCACAATAGCAGATAAAGGCTTCAAGAGATCTATATAAACATAACAAGACACTTTCTCCCTGATAATCTTAAAGGCAAGGAAAAGGAAGCATGCCTTCAGTGAAGGCAGGGAGCTCAGCCTTAACTAAGCAAGGTCATGAGAGAAGAGCTAGGAAGAGGCCTCAGATCTGAGTCTCAGTTTCTTAATATCAGGTATTTTTCTTCACTGGCATTTCTGAGCACTACAGTAACAGGCCAATCATCATCATCATTCTCAAATCCATTTTTCATTTGAAAAAGAGGGAGTTTGGGAAAAGGTCAATAGGCCCAGTCTTTTGCAAACATAAAATACACTTTTCCAATGCAGAGAGACATCAAAAAAGAAAAAGTTTGAAAGCTAAGCAAACCATTTCAACTAGAAAACCCGTGAAAAGGCAAGCCAAAATACTTTCATGGTTATGTTTTGGAACACATTTAAATATTATACAGTTGGCAAGTCAATGAGCATCCTCTGCCGGCCCTCTGGGTCACACCACAGGTATCCTCAGCAACCCAGCAGAGAAACAGTTCCCAAACCTCTGCTCCCATCACACAGCAATGCACATCCTTCTGGGGTAAGATTTTGTAGCATTTTTTTGTTTGTTTGCTTTTTACTAATTAGACTACATTTTTTCAGAGGCCACCCTGAAATCCCCTGTGCTGACATTCCCATAGGAGCCCAGACCTGCCTCACACAGCAAGGCTTGCTGCAGCTTGCCCAAGAGAGTTAAGCCGGGATGGTTCATATTTGCCATTTCTTCTCCCTTCCCTCGAATTCTCCAGAACGGGCTTTGACTGTGTAATTGCATCTGCAGAGGTACTTCTATTAACATAAGTCTCTTGATTTGACATCCAACTCCTACTTCTCCCATCTTTTAACCAATTACGCCAACAAAACTTTTACATTTAGAGTAAGCCTCAAGTATAGACTGGATAATATATAACATCTAATAAATTCAAAGCACGCTAACACCAGGATGTCTACAGAATTACAGAATTTAATCCAGCCACCCAGAATAATAATTTTTAAGTCTTACAGGAAAAATAAATTAACTTCTCTCTATTTAGTAAGGATAATGAAAGTTGAATTGCTCAGTGTGTCTTTATTGGGTGCTATATATCTGATAAAAGAAAACCATACTAAAGATACAGCATGCTGTTATTTTTAAGTCATGTGATTTTCTCTGTCACTAAGAAGAACAGATTTTATTGAACAAAATAGTTAAAAATATATGGATTGTGACAACCACCAAAAAATGAGTAAACGGGAAATCATGAAGATTTTTTTTCCCTGTTCTTTGAAGTGCAGACACTTTTTTCAACTAAAAAAATACTAAATAGATTTAAATTAACTGAAAACACTACCACTTTTTTTTGATAAATTGGATGATCCTTCCACAAAATATTTGACTCCTTAGGCAGTCTTGCCATATGGACTTAAAAGTCTCCACGGATGGACTGCAGCTCCACCATAGATCTGTTTCAAATCAGCTCTGCGCTGAGTGTCTACAGGAGCTATTTATGAAAAGGGACTTAGGAACTTCTGATTTGAACATACTGATTTTTTTTTAAAGTAGCTTGCCAATAAATTCTACTTGCTATTATCAACGAAGAAATAATATCATTATTCATTTCTTATTAAAAATTGCATGCCAATTTTTATAACTAAGGGGTGTGCTTTTTTTAAACAAAAAAAAAAAGTAAAATTTTGATTTCCAAGGCACATCTTTAGAGCACAGAACAAACCTTATATAAAATTTAATTAGCTACAAACTTGAGCTAAATAAAATACAATTTCTCCACTTTGTTCACAAGGACAGTAACACAGAGGATAAATCTTTTATTCAAAGCCCCCTGTTAATTTCTTTTTGACAGAAGTGAGATTGTACCTAAGGAATTCCTTGCTCCCCATCCAGCACTTACTGCGTGAATTCACGCTGCCTTTGCAAGCTTCATAAAGTTTCACTGTGCTGTACAAGTTTGTTGAATAGAATATAATCTCCCTGTTGCATCAAAAACAGTATTTCAAACAGGCCAGCTGGCTGCCCTCCAACATTAAATCACGCCAGGCTCCCTGCTGCATGTCAATAGTTAACACACACACACACACACAATGCCTTTTCTCTCAACCCTCGCATCTTCCTGCGCAGCTGCTGGGGAGGATGGGAGGTAGGAAGATGAGAAAGCAAAAGCAAAGGCAGGCATGTGAAGTAGTAAGCCACTGGGCTAGTGATGCTGGAAGATATTGTGGTTAGTGCAAAAGCATTCAGAACAAAGCACTATGTGAAATTTAGGGTGGCCATTATGGCCACGGTGCCCGTATAGGTCAAGGTGGAGTATGAGCGCGCTCGTAACGCTCTGAACAGGCTGTATCAGGTTGCAGGAGCCTGCAACAAGGAGGCACCCAGCAACTGTGCTCCTCTGCCCTCTGCCAAACATAACTGTAGACACTCACAGGCTACAGATCGGCTTCGAGTTTCATAGTCACCCTACAACACTTTGTAGCCACAGTAACAACAGGTCTGGCTATCTCGGCTCTACATTTAAGTGTCCAGATACCTTCTGAGTCTGAACTATTTGCTGCTGTGAATGGTGTCCTAAAGTCAATAAGAACCGACCTCTTGCTTAACATTTAGTGTTACCTAAAGCGACGTCTTTCAAGAAGGGAGAGCGAGGCTTTGGATCTGGGTCACAGAGGTACTGAGGTGCTTGCACTCTTTGTTTAATAAAGCTGGTGAAAATAAACAGAAAGGAACCCCAGGCATCACTTGAGGAAACTAAAGCAAAAGATTAACTTTTACCATTATCACTGAGGGTGAATTAAAATAGAAGCGAGGGCTACCACTGTGTTCTTCTTTTACCAGACAAACACACCCCAGCTTTAAGTGATATATGTACGCTAAGCCATTAAGGCTCATTTTCATATGTAGTCAACATTTCTGTGGCTGCTATTTTACATCTGCCGTTTCCTCACTGAGACATGTCACCCCTTGTCTTACCTTATATATCCACACCTCATAGTCACGAGCTTTGTTACTGTTATTTCTGACAACAGACTGCAAAGGCAAAAATGCAAGTAAACTTTCTGTGAGCACAAAGTCATGCTCTGCAAAGTTCAGGCAAAATTAGAGCTGGCAGAAAAAAATCACAGGTAATTTCTTTGAAACCCAAGTACTAGTGATTTGTTAAATCAGCATTGGAATAGATTAGAAGGTGAAAGTGTCTAAACCTGAGCTGCAACACTGATATAGGCAGGAATTTTGTAGTAATAAAGTCTCTCTCCTCAAATGTGCAGCAGAATGTTACAGGGTACCTCATCAGTAACGCAGGCTATTTACAAGCACATGAAATGTGTCCCCTGTATCTTCAGTGGCTACCAGTAGAAGATCTGGTCCACCTATACCTCTGTCCTCATCTGACAGGTGCTCACAATGTCTGGGAAAAAAGTAAAAATTTGGAATGAAGACTGCAATGGATAACAAATACCACCAGGAATTAAAGACTACCACGACCCCTACTGCCTTCAGAACTATATTCAGAACGTCCTTCCACCTTCCTTCTCAAATATAAGCACAGGGTGACACAAACATTTAACACCAAGCAAAGAAACAAAAATCCTCCGGACAGGCTTTCTGAACAGTAGAGAATGCAGCCAAAGGCAAGTCCCATCCAAACAAAGATAAGATTAATAAACACACGACACATTAGTCTTCTCTCTCAAGGCACTCTAGTAAGACACTCGGAACTCCGGATATAGAAGGAACAGGACAGAAAAGAAGGATGGTTTAACAGCTGAAGGGCTTCACTGGGAATCAGAATGTTTGTTTTCTATTTTCAGTTTGCTGCAGATCTCCTGGATGATACCAGACTAGTTATTTAATTCACCTATCAGTTTTTTTAAGCAGAATAATGGCAATAGCTCTTCTTTCCCCATCCCTGCATCTCCCTGTTCAAAATATCTTTTTTTTTTTTTCTTACAGATTGGACTGTAAGCTCTCTAGGACCATTATATTGTACATCATAGGCATCACACCTTCAGTCAAAACACTGTTGAAATGCAAAGATTTTTCATTATGCTTTTTCAGCAAACAGGCTTAGAAATCAGTGTCAATCACAACTCAATTTCTACATTTATTATTATTTGTTACTAAAACCTGTTTATTAACATACTTATTGATACAGAATAAGTTTTCAGACTAGTTCTTAGGGAAAAAGAACACTATATTATTTGTCACCATTTTTTAAACCCAAACTGGTCTCCAATGTGCAGCTCCTGTATCGGGATACCTCACCCTCTGATTTGGAAAAAGACTCATTTCACTATTGGCTGTCCAGAAAAACAGCCATGGCCTGCCGTAGTCAGATCAAGGCCAGAGAAGGCTGGCATCGCATGCCAGGAGTCTGGACCGAAGCCCAGTCATGTCTGAGCTATTAGAGATCTAAGAACGTAAAAGGGAGACAGAAGCAAATGAAAAGAAAAAAAATAAAAGAAGGTGTTCGGAGGAGGTCTGGGAAGAGAAAAAATACGGGCCCTACTGGAGATAAAACTATGCTCAGTGTCCAAAACTCAAAAGCAACTCTTCTGTGGGTTGGCTCCTGCTTCTCTACAAACAAGTTGGCCCTGCTTACAACCTGTATTAATTTATACAGTCACCAGCAGCGCCAGAACCCGTACAAATCCCTGCCCTGTTGTTTGCTGAGGCAGGTCATTTTGTGCGAATTGCTGGTCGGCCACTTGTCAATGATCTCCTTTCAGCTACTCAGGACACCAAGCTCCCTCCCCACCACCCATTCCCCAGCAGAAAACGGTGCCGCCATCCTGCCTGGGACAACCCTGGCTGAGTAACCCCAGAAGCATCCAGGCTCACCACGGAATGTCCCTGACGTGCGGAGGGAGCCCAGTCTCATGGCCAGCTCCTCCGTGCATCCCGATAAAGCCGCACGACACAGGGAGGAGAAGCATGCACGGGGGAAAAAGGACGGGGTCACCCTTTCTGCGCCCCCAAACACACTCTTCACTTACAAACCAGTTAAAAGCCATTTTTAATCACACATCCTCGCTCACAACGAACGCAGTGTGATTCTAACTAGCCCCCAGCACTGTTTATTCATTATAGCAGAAAAAGGTAATCTTCGTTACGTGGCGCGCCAAGGTCACCACTGTTTGAATTACGTGACAGTGTGGAATGACTGCCTGGTGGATTGCTGTCAGGGACCGAGCTCTGCTCCTGAGAGCTTTCTCTCCCTCAAATAGAAGAAAAAGAATTTACTATTTCAGCAGGTAATTGTAAACAAATTTACGCACCTTACAGACTAGTCACCGAGTGTGGGCACACGCGACTTGTGTAAGCTACAAGATTACCATTACGTGCAACACCCTAGGGTGCTACACACGATTGATTACCCAAACCAGTTGAAAGCCACTGAGTTCTCCCCACCCCATGCAAAGACATAAGATCAAACCATTTTGAAATAACCAAACAGGTGACCAGCCACTTCTATTCCCAATGCTTCTCTCCAAAAGCATTCAGCTGGGTTTACCCAAAATCAGTTCAGTTTTTCTGTTTGCTGTCCAAACTGCGGATTCTTCCTGTGTTCCCTTTGTGTTGTTCTGCCTTCCTTACAGTTAGTGTAAATACACATCTAAAAACATGAACAGTTCAGTGCAAATGCAGGAGTCATTAAACATTAGACAATGACAGATGCCAGAGTAAGGATGGATTAGCAGACAGTAAGTTACTTAATTGTGCCTCTGTTAATATAACGCTAGTGTTATGGCCAAGGGCCCAAACTTCAGACATCCAATTTCAGCTGGACACTTCACTTTTTCAGAAGCATTCCTGTTCTCTTCTTGGTTTGGGACAGACGTTTTTAAGTCACTGAGGAGCACGTTAAAAAAATCATGCACATCAGTAGTTTTCCTGGTGAATTCAGAAGAGCACAGGCAATTACACATAGCATTCAAATTTTATAGTGGAATCAAACGTAAGTCTAACATACAATTTCAAGTGTCCTGTTGTTAACTAGATAAACACATTAAATTGTGCAAACAAAAACAACAATGTGACAGGCAGCACAACAAGGTGCTGGTGAATCACCCGCAGTTGCAGAACTGCTGAAGAAATGCACTAAAAAAAAAAAAAAATTTAACACATCAATAACATAATGAGCTTTTCTGCTTTGTCATGTACCAGTCAGGACACTAACAAGAATCAAATTGGTAAAAATATTTGGAACTAGGAAGACTCATTTCTTGTGATCAGGAGAGAACTGTCCGCTCTAGCAAAGGCAGCAGGAGCTGCTACATTTGGGCCTCCGGTTACTACATTGACAAAGTGAGGAAACCAATGTCATTCAAGAGCCAGCCTGGGCTTCCAGGCTGCATCACGCCTAGTCTTCATGGAAACCCAGCTTTTACCTCTATTTTGGACTTTATCAAAGATGTTATGTAATACCAACTTTTGCTGGTCTAAAAATATTTGAATTGTAACAAAGCCATGAAAAAGCCTCAGAGTAAGCCACGCTGCCTGGGAAGCAGGCAAAGGCAGCCATTCAGCCATCTTCCAGAAACCAGAGTGCAGGCACAAAGTCAACGTGCATCACAGCTCCAGGCACATCTAACCAGGGCTACATTTGCATTTATACAACCAACGGATGTATTAGCAGTTCGGCTCAGCCTTAAGTTCCACCAAAAATAATTAGGAAAAGAGGGGAAAAAAAGGAAAGCCACCGCACTGTTCTGAAGGTTTATTTGCACCCACTGGAGCCATGAGTCTAATTAGCACGGGAGGAGATCGCACGGGGGTACACACTCGCTGTCTGCTTGTCTGAGGCACATCGCAAACCGTCCCCCTGCTGAAGCAGCTCAGAGAATATCCCCGGGATTCCTGAAGCACCAACAGGGATCAGAGCTAACATCAGGTATTTTCAGTCTGCTCCGCACAGACTTTTATAGGGTTTTTTTCCTTTTCTTTTGGAAATGTGTTTCCAAAATCTCACTCGCAAACTTAACTCCTTTGCCGGATCAAGAGGTATATTTATTTTAGCCTTGTCAACTGATTAAATTGCACACAGTTACAGCAGAGGGGCAGCAAACCTGGATAAAAATTTGGGGATGGACGATCTTCTCGGGTCCCTGCAACCGAGAGAAGTTTGGGGTCCCTCATGTTCACGTATGGTTCTCTCTAAGTTTCCAGGGTAACTTCTATACTCCATAGAGCCCTGGCCTCCAGCTGCCCCTCTGAAAGGTGCCGGTCTCCCACAGATTGTGTCTTCCCTGCCATAACTGGGCGAATGTTACACTACACCAGAGCTTCCAAAATTATACTAAAATATATATGAAAATTATATATATTAGGTAATACTTAGCTAGCTACACTTCTTCCATCCCGACTGCAGAGACAAACCTGTTTTTAAGATCATGTGAAGAAATTCCATGCAAAGTAGTTGTATCTGGCACAGAGGACCCCAACGCCACTTGCTCCAGAAACATACAGAAACAAGCTTAACTCCCCAAATTTTGCAATGGTTCACCTAAGTTGCATGTACTGATGCAACAGTGTAAAATTCATGAAACTACAGTAGCCATCCAGGGTTTGGGCATTTGCACTTAGAAAATACACAGTTGATTTTTGTCATTCACCTGTTTATTCCTATTTGCTACTAACAGCTTTGTCAGAATTTGCACCACTAAAGAATTTCTAACGTTTATTGAACCCTTATGGAGCAGAAGCAGCTCTGGAAGACTTCTGCTCTTACTCTTACAGCCGTTACATTGTCACAGGCCATAAAATTCACACTTTGCTGATGCAATTGTGAGCTTGGAGATAGCATCTTGCAAAACCGGACTGAGAGTGCAAAAGCACATCTACTTCTATTTTGATAACTCTCTTCACAAAAGAAATACTTTTCCCTTTCAAAAGTAAAGCTGCATACTTAGAACGTAATGCAAAATGTTGCAAAGTTAACATGGGAAATGCAGATCTGTGATTAGCGACTCCTCCTGAAATATCTTCCAGCATCAGCTTGGAAGAAGTAATCCCCTAAGTAGCGCAAACTGCACAATGAGATATCATTAAGAGCATAAATGGGGCATAACTTCAATACAGATTCCATCTCAAGTATCATCAATATATTCATGCCTTAAAACAAATTAGGAAAAAGTATTCAGCCTTTTTGCACATGCAAAAGTTGCCGTGCTCAACGTGAACTCGGGTTGTGCAGAATTTCAGAGTTCAGATCTGAAATACTCTGTAGTTGTTAGAAATGTTTTCTTGCCACTTGCAAAGCATTGGATTGTGTGGGTGTGCTTTTTTCATTCTACAGCTTGGGTTTTTTGGAGGGTTTTTTTACGCTCACATAATGCAAAGGAAATTACTGGATCGACTTTGCTCAATATTTTGGAGACCATAACTTTTGACAGTCACCAATAAACAAAAATTTCAGCCTAATAAGTAATTTTTTCCAAAGGCCCCAAGCACTGAAAACAGTGTCTTAACGGAAGATGTTTTGCAACCTTTACTGGAGAGTGGTTGCCCCTGGCGCCTGCTCTATTACATGGACCTTCAGAGATACATATAGTGAAGAGACACTATAGATTACAGTTGATCTTTTTTCCCCTCTTTTTTTAACTCAAATTATATGCTGTAGTCCATCAGATGAGTTCCCTGGCTAGAGCTGTATCTGAAGGAAACTTTGTCCTCATAATGCAAAAGGAAACCAAAAATAGAGGCCTTGGCAGTCTGGGGCTTTCCTAGCAGCCCACTTATAATGCACATGGGACAGGACATGGTGGCCTACTTTTAAAAGGATATTTCTGCCAAGTCACAAAATAATAAGAAAAAGAATATATGGTATAACCCAAAAATAAATATCTTTAGGTTATGGAAATTATGACTGATGACATCTCTTGCCCCTGTTGCCTGTGATCTATTTGAACATATACAAGACCTTAATTATAGACTTGCAGTAAATGATCAGGCTTAAGGCATGCTCTCAGCCCAAACGGAGGAGCAATCCAAGTGTAAGAACCAAGTCGTATTAAGCAGAAATGCCAAGGTATGACAGGGGATGCTGAACCCAGGAAAGAGGCTGACTTGAAGGCACCAACATTTGCCCTGTTGCCTTTTAAGAGCGGCAACACATCCCCACATACCAAGTCCTTATTAATTCATCCTCCTTGGAAGCCAAAAAAACTAGCCTTCCCTGATCGTATGCTTGCAAAGCTGAAAATACAGTAAAAGAAAACAGCAAAAAAGACCAAGTTCCTCTAAATATGAACTACTGAAGCCAGCAGAATTATTCCACGTGCTTGCCCCTTCCCAAGCTGAAAACATCCTCTATCTTCCTCAGAAAGTACATGCTTTTCCCTTAAGTAAAACATGATACAGAGACAGGTTACTGTTAAATAAACGGGACTCTCTTTTTCAAGACTAAGTAATTTGGGGAGCCTGACTTGAGACATCTCGAAGGAACTCTAGTCTCAGATATCACATGCTCCTGCTCTCTGGAAATCAGATTACTTTAAAGCACTAATTTGAACAACCAAAGACCACGGTGCTTACACATGTAACTTTTGTGAAGGTCTCTGGCCAGAAGGAGAAGCCATACCACTACTCCTCCATGCTGAAGAAAGCTACTTACTCCTCTGGTACGTTAGAGTGCATAAAAATGCGTGCACTAATATGATTGGTAATTTACCTCTGTTCACTCCTAAAGGGGACCAGTTAGACAAAAAATATTTGTAGCGTACTCATCTCTCCCCAAAACAAGGAATTGGGCAGAAGTTAGCTCATATCACTAAAGGCAAAGCAGGTCAGCAGTGTGCCACACACAGAGGGAGAGCTAGAAATTCATTTCCTGATAAAACGTGAAGGTTTTGGTTTGGTTTTTGTTGTTTTGTTATTTTGAAAATCCTGCATGTTTTAATGTAATATGCCTGCTCAGTGCCTCCCAACAGAAACACAACAGGAAATACATAAACCCTAAAAACTCTGCCTCAAACTGAAGTTCTCAGGACCCATTAAATTGTTCTTAGGGCCCAGCTGGGCTCAGGGAAAGGAGTTCTCCATGTTTGGAAGCAATATTAATTTTTAAATAGAGACCATCTGATTTTTCCAAAACATTTTCTACTTTTCTGCTATAGGAAGATTCTATTTACTATTATCTCTTGTACTTTTTCAAGGACCCATCCAGACTACAGGGAAGGTACAGTCAGGCCATGTACGTTATTAGCCTTGTTAAAGTTCTAAAACATGCATTTGCTTTAATTATTCTGAAGCATCATTATTCCCTTCTCAGAGCTCATCTCTTCTTCAGCAAAACTATTACACACAAACTGTCAGTGAATATGAAAGTGAGGATATATATGCAAAATTATTTTTTTGTGTTATCTCTGAGGGCTGAAAATCCAGTTCTAATTGTTAGCTTTGCTTTGAAACAAACGCACACTTTCTCCACAAATCAAACATAGGTGATTATAATTAGTTATTCTAAAGAGTGGAGACACAGTAAGTGCTGGCTACCACTTCCCAGGAGAGAAAACTTCTCTTCTTCCTTATATGTGTATGTCTTAATAAAAAAAAAAAAAAAAAAAAACATGTTGTTCATCCTTCAGGCTGGGTTTGACTGCAGCAAGTCTTGCGTCTTGTATTTCTAGAGACAAAATGAATGCTTTGTTGTAAAACCATCATCTCACAAAATTAGGGATTTGCAGAAACAGATTTCTCAAAAATGATTCAGTTGTGATACAATAGCATTTGTCAGCAAAAACATTCCAGAAAGCTTTACTTGGCACAATTACTTATTAACATTATTTTACCTTAAAAGGGATGTAAGAAACAAAGCTAAGCTCTATCCTAACCAAAACAACGAGGTGGGGGAAATCTTCAGCGAGACGATGACAAAGACCACCTTTAGATCTTTCACAAGGGTGAAAGAGCACTTTCTGAGAAATCCAGAGAGCAAACAATATAATCCTACTTTATATATAATTGTCTCATATTCCTGACCCGTCCTTTGAAACCACCAGATAAAAGCCTGAGCCTGTGGTAGGGTAGGGTCAAAGAAAATGGAGGTTGGGGAGGTAAGTGAAGCACCCTCCCACCCCTCTGGACCAAGGAAGGGCCACGTCCCTGGCTGTCCTCAGCACGAACAACAGGCCCATGGCCCGTTTCACCAAAGATCACCAAATTCAGGCTCACAGAGCGAGGTACTCGGATGCCACCAGGCTTAAGTATTTTTGCCAAAACCACGAATGCAGAATTGATTTCAGCTCCCAACCTTACCTGAGAAATCTCAAACATCTCTAAGTCTCTCACTGTCACTCCAAATGGACTTACCAGGTATTTAGTTTTGCAGCCTGATATGAAAGGTGAGAAGCTGCAATGGATTTTTGCAAGAAGAGTTGAAATTTGACAGGAAACCTCAAAGTCCACATTTACTTCAACAGGGACAGAGAAGATTGTGCAGATTGACTAAAGCTTATAAGATGGTGTCAGAAATAGCAGACAGTGTCCCAGACCAAAAGGTCACTGTAAGGAAATAAAACACAAGGACAAACTGTCTTCACACCATGTGTAGCCAAGATTTGCATTCATGGCTACACAAATTTAGAGTTAAATATCATAGCTGGACTGCCAGAAAAGCTAGCTAATTCCGTGACCAGTAATAAGATGTATAACTACAGACGCTAAAGCTGACTGGATTTCACCATACATGCAGTAATCACTGGAGGGACGCTCTCCTTCCACATTCACAGTCACGGGTAATCACCCTGAAGTAATTCCCGCACCAGCAGGCTCTCGCTTCCCTCTGAAACGTCGCGCACTGGGCAGTGCTAATATCAGTATGCAAAACTGATTGGAGTGGCGAGTCCGAAAGCAAAGCCTTGTCGGTGCCTAGTGCACCACGTACTCGTGAATCAGTCTTCACTGATTCACAAAGAGCATTTCTTCCTTATTTCCATTTTTCTAACAAAGCAAGCTCTTTAAAATTGGAGGTCGGGGAAAAATAAGTTGTTAGACCAAAGGAGCGTTATGAACACCTACTGCAACCACCCACGTAAAATAGGATTACAGAATCCTACCTCCAGTGGAGGAAGGTTGTACTTCCCTTCTACATAAATAAATAGGATTTTGCGCAGTACCTTGAGGCTGACCTACAGTTGTTTTCTAAAAAGACCCAATCTCAAGTTAAAATCCAAGTGATGATGGATTTATCACTTCCCTCGGTAAACTTCTCCTATAGTTAATTATCCTTACTATTTAAGTCACATCTCTTTTCCACTTTAAAAAAAATTGGCTGAAGGCCGCGTAATATTTTTTCTATAATGCGTGTCTATATGCATGTGTTTTTGTGCGTACACCCACGCACATACTTGTTTAAAACAATCCTACTTTAATTCCTAAAGGAGGATTCTTTTTCCACATGCAATGTTGTATCATCACTAGATCTGAGAACCTGGATTTTAATTCAGAACTGCTGGTGGACTGGTATCTAGTCACATGGCACAAGATTCCAGTTCAGTACCGAAAAGTCAGGCTTCTTACGGCTGGGGACAACTAAACAAAAGCAAACTGACAGCCAACACTTGGATTTCCCTTAAAAAATTAGGAGTTGCAAAAGGTGAATATTTTCTCCTACGTTTTTAGGCACAGAATTAAATGCATATGTGACTTCATCAGTTATTGCTGCATATTTTACATTGTAACAGTTAGAAGATTGGCCACTGCCTATAATCATTAAATTTTTGCTTATATACAAGTTTACATACTGGCTGTGAGAAGTCTTCAGAACAGACGCTTCAGCCAGCTTATGGTCAACGTTAATTTTTTTTTCTAAATATCCTTGAGTTTTTACAGTTTTTCTTTTGTGATCCTGTCAATCTTGCTCCTATTAACTTTCCGAAGACTTTTGAAAAGCCTAGAAGAAAGAGGTATCAAGGAGACTACAAGAAAAGACCGAGCGCTTCACCTCCATTCTTGCAACGTTTCTGCTGCCCAGCTGCAGCCTCTCACAGACGATGAATCATATGCCTAGAAAGAATCTACATATCTGAGTAAACCACATTCAGTTACTGTCTCTGTTTGGTTATGTATTAGGTAAACCTAACCAATCCAAGCTCATCAGCTGACACAGAAGCCAGCGGAATTAAAACACAGACATACAAAAATCCTTGTAAATTATTAGTAAGGTCATACAAGGCCTTAAATATTGAGAAAAGCAAAACGGTCTATTAATAAACTGAAACACTGATAAAGTTTCTGCATAGTCTATAAAAGAAGAGTAAACCAGGAGGTAAAGTTTCCAAGTTTTTGCGGTCAGTGAGTTTTTAATCTGATATGAAAAATGCTTGCGTGCCTCCATGTCCTGGGACAACCAGGATTCAGGGTCTGAGAGACAGTTCAACTGGGGGTAAACGTATTAAAGGATTACGGACAAGGGGGGGAAATAAAGGTAAGCAAAACACTGTAAATTATTCTAGTCATATCCGAAGTGAGGCATGTGTTTGTGCAACATCAGAAGCAGATGAGCTGGCAACAGTTAGACTGTGATTAACTGGTCCAGCCTCTACCGTTTCTGCATGCTCTACTGTCTTCATCAGACCTTTGTGATTTTCACTAGCAGGAGATCACAAATACACATTTCAAGTTCAAACACACTGTCCGGAGATAGGAAATTACTGGGAGGGCTATTGTGAAAAAATAAGCCCGGTGCAGGAGGCAAAAAGAAAAGGGCATGCTCTGCACAGCCTGCAGCAGCAGTGGTGCAGAGGTACCCTCTGCTGCCGCACCGCCGGTCGGGCGGCTGGAGCGATGCAGCCCGCAGCATGCCAGCCTGCCAGAGCCCACGGCAAGCACGATTAAATGAGCTTGGCCCGCTGGCAGTTAAACAGCGTCTTCGGGAAAACTGTGGCATTATGTGCAGCACTATGCAGTGTAACCTGATCCACTCAAAGCTTGTGTCATCTCAGGTCAGAAATTATAGGGAAAGAAGAAACTGTGGGTTTTGTTTGTTTATTTGGTTTAAATATGCGGCCAGTGCAAAGATCAGTTGTCAAATGGAAAACATCAGTTGGGAAGCACTGAAGACAGAAAATAGTCCCAAGAGGAGTTCTCTGTGCCACGGTACAAAATCCACAGGTCCCCAAACTCCTTTAAGGCTCTATCCGAGCAGGTTTAAACCAGATTCCCTACAGATCCTAGAAAAACTGCTTTGTATTATATCCAAATCCCAGCATCGGGCTGTAGAGCTGCAAGGCATAAGCTGGTTTGCATGGAAAGAAAGAAGTCTCCCTTAACACCAAGTTATCGGATAACTGTCCCTTCCAAGAATACATAAACTTCCTGCTGAAGTAGCATCTGGCTCTGGCCGCTGGCTGGAACGAGACGACACTGGGCTGGATGAACCAGTGGCCTGACCTGGTAACGCTAACTCCTAAGGCTCTGGGGAGCGCCCAGTGGAGGCACTATGTGGAGCAAGGGATTCCCCCATTCAAGTGCAAGCCATATGTCGGGAATGAGAAATCAACTTCAAAAAAATCATGCGGCATGCCACTGTGTTGTTAGAACCACCGCCTGGCTATCAAGTACACGTAGCAATGGCTATCAGCCTTGCTTCTTTTTCCCATTTTGAATTGTATCTAATAATTATTTCAGAGACATCAATACCCTGTCCACAGCTTTTAAAATACTTCGGCACCTTTTGGAACAAGGTTTTGCTGATGTAGTGGATGGGTCAGCTCTGTTGTGCCTGACCTGCCTCAGGGCCAGGCGCCAAGTCCAGTTCACTGCCCAGCTATACCCTCTGACCGGGTAGATTACCCCTTTGTGCCAGTTCTGGGGCAACCTACACAACTCTTTCAACAGCCACGCTTTGCCTGTGCTTTCAGCACACTCAAATGCACATGATGAACCCCTGCCACAGGGTCAGTGTGGAGGTATGTGCCCGGTGCAGCAAAATTTATCTCTCATCAGCCTTTGAGATGTTGCTACAAAACCAGCAGTGGGTGGATAACGTGGTCAGGGATTTTTGTAAGACAGCGCTGGTGCTGAATGTGATTTAAAGACCGGCTGAATCCAGGCTAAATCTCTAGAAAGAAAATGGGAATGGAACATGTAGGGCCTTAGGAGTGCACCAAAGTTCAAACCAGCTCCAGAGGTCACCCAGCACAACCAAGCATAGCCACTGAGCCTCAGCCTCTCAAGTGATAATCCATCTCTCCACCATTCCAATGGGAACACGCAAACAAGCTTAACAGTGAAGTGCTGAATGCTTCTCATGTGAAAATCTCAACCACATTACAGCTGTTATTCAGCCTGTAATACCGAAGTATCACATCACTCGGGTGGAAAGCAACATCAAACAGCTAAAGAGGGATTAGAAGATATAACAAGAGTGTTCGTCTCTCCTTGACAGATCTGCCACGAGATAATTTCAATGAGAGTTTTGCCAAGAACAAAAAGCTAGTGAGTGCTGCAAAGCAATGGTGGCCTGCCAGCCCAGCCAAAAAGCCACAGGAATGTTGGGTCAATGCTTCAGATGGCTGGTGTGTCTAAATATACAATAAAAACCAAACATAGCACACTTAACTAGAGCAGCTGAATCTATGCTGCTGGGCTTGATGCAGTGTTTCCATCACCCCCTATGCAAAATACAACGCAATTCATGGCAGATTTAAATACAGCGAAGGTAGAGATGATGACAAAATGTGAAGCCTTTGTTCCCCTATTTGGAAGCATACCATGCAATGAAAGGGTGCTCAGTTACTCTGAAAATTAGGCCCCCAGTTTGAATTCAATTACATTGCCCATTAACTGAATAAAAGATGCAGCTTCCTGTTTTCAAACTGCTAATCAAAAAAAGGTTAGTTTTGATTTTAAATAGAATGTTATTAAAAAAATACTGTATTTTTCAAGTTCCTCTGATGTTCATTTTGCATACGAAGCACCCATTACTTACACATTTTATTGCATGATGTGTATAAGGAACACAGAGAATCATCCACCGTGTCCACTTCTTTGGTTTCAAAAGAAACAGAGGCTGTTTCAGTTTACCCTCATTAACACTTTGGCTTACCCAATCATGGGTGTTTTGTTCTTTTTCAGGGGTTTGGTTCTGGGTTGGGAGGAGGAATTAAAATAACAAGAAGAAATCTGGTGACATTTTTAGAACAGGATAAAACCCCAAATGGAAATAATTATGCATCAATAATGGACCAATCTCTGTCCTTACTTTCCTAAGGCATGAATTATGGCCAATATTACAGTTCTTAGACCCAATCTTCAAGTGCTATAAACTCTCAGAGATCCACGCTGACTTATACTAGAAGATTTGTCCATTATACATACACCTGTGACTAATACATTCAAATGGAAGGCTGATGTCCAAGCAAGTTGAGGGAAAAACAAGTTATTACAGGAAAGGCACCCAGTCCACCGGCCAGCTGAACAATCTTTGAATGAAATCCAGAAGAAAAAAGTTTGGACTTAGTCCATTCACAGCTCTCATGGGACTGGAGAACAAGCAGCAAATGCCAGATTGCCGTTCAACCCTGCTTTTATCTCTCCCACCTTGTTCCCATTCTCAGGACGGCACCAACAAGATGATGAATGTTATTCTGCAGTGACCCCTGCTCTGCAGAAACAGCATGACAATCCCTCCCACTCCTTTCATTCCCAACCCCTTTTCTTCTCAAGAATCTCTCTGAAGGTTCATAACATTCAGCCCTGAAGGCAAGGGTTTTTCCAATGTAAATTTCTTTTGGTCATCGCAATATGAACAGAAATCTTGGGCAGCTCGGTTCCACAACAGGGTTTTCATATTTCCTTTGCCTGCCCAGCTATTTATCATTTTCCAATAATCCTATGCCCTGGAGACAATAACACTCAGCAAATGGCCTTACCTCCCCTCCCCCTATCCCACACACACAATAATGTTTCCATGCCTGAAAGTCTGTCCATCAATGCTGATCGGAAGGGAAGATGTTTATCTCTACATATGGCAAGCCACAGAAGTTAGAGATGGAAAAAGATCTTATTAGATCATTGAGTCTGAAACTCTGCTAGTGAAGGACAGAGCCCCCAGAGAACACAGACCTGTTTTTAAACAGATGCAATAAATTGTCCTTCATGGTGTGGTGGCCAACTGAGATATTTAACACCCTTGACTTTGAGGTAGGAGATACAGCAATGTGGAAGTTTTTCTCCTTTCCCAATAGATTCATGATATTAAATTTGTTGTTGGTTACTGGTAATGTGCTCTAGTTTCCAAAAGACAGGCAACCACAACCAGAATTCTTCCGTCACTGCCTGATCCTAATTTATTTAAGATACTTGCTGAAGTCATCACTTGGACTGCTCTCAAATGACCCCAAGCTAGGATCACATATGGAAATATGGAAAAGCAATATGTTGCAACAATCCAACAATATCCTTCCAATTAAGTCTTAAACTTTGGTAGGTTCAGTCAAACACTACCTCTTTGCCCTCATATCTGTCTCTTGTTTGGTTAAGGGCTCACACTCAAATTCACTTCTCTGAAAATGCTGTGGATGCACCCGCAGCAAACCAAAAATGAGGCTTCACCACTAATGTCTTTTGCCACTCAGGCAATACAATTTTGTTTATGAGAAATACAGAAGGACAAACATCTCTCAGAGGAATTCAGGTGTCTAAGAAAGCCACTGAAAGACTTCCCAAGAGTCACTCATTCTGTAAACACTCACGCCTAGGTGCAGCGGCTGGTTCTACCTAACAGATCACAGCTGATAATGACCTTCAGGAAAGGAATAATCTCAGCACAAAAAGTAGCTGCACGGTCAGAAGCATGGCTCTGTGTTGGGATACAGTTCCAAATAGGAACTGTAAATTACAGAGCACATGGACTAGATATTCATTATCAGATTCATTAACATATTTTAGAAATTAGGAAGTTTGGTTCAATGTTAAACCTAGAGCTATAAACAGTTTTATAAAAGTGAGACACCTCATGGAAATGAATCCCAAGTTCCAGGCTCATCTGAGACCGCGTATCAGGTTAGCCCAGCTGAAGACACAAGCAGAGACAAGGCACGCACATGCCCCTAACCGACCCTCTACAAATTCTAAGTCTGACATTTCAGTAGCTGCACTGGAACATGGTAGCACATTTGGGAAATCCTTTAAGTGTTTCAATCAACACGTTATTTCAGCAACAATTGGCAGATAGGTAGGAACGGTCCAAGTAACCTAAGGCAGTTACACATCAATATCTACTTATATTACACAGAAATTGGGCATTTAACTCCTTTCACTCCCTATGAAAATCCTAGATCCATCATATTAAAAAAAAAAGAAAATAAAGCCTTAATTACAAGTGGATTCCGAAAGCATTTAAAATTTTTCTTCTTTTAAACACAGTCATCTGAATCCAGATTATCTAGAAAATAAAGGGTTTTTACTGGTCACTCTTCCTCTCTCAAGCCGGAGGATGCATCTTCTTTCATTCTGGACTCGGCTTTCCCAGCATCCGGGGAATAAATGCAACAGCTTTGGCCGTTGCAGCCTTACTGCCATCTACACCGAGGGCAGACTAACACAGCTTAACTTTTTCTAATACAAGCACCAGCAGTGTATGCATTTAAAAATAAGTAAAACATATTGCTCCACTGGGGAAACAGAAAATGAAATGTGTGTGACAGATGTAAGTCACATGACTTACACTGATGTCAGTCATCAGTCACTGATGTCAGTCATCAGAAAGTGTTCAGATTTGACAACAATGAGGGCAACAAAATCTATATGGGGAGTTTGTGCGAGCTAATGTTTCACAAAAAATTCTTCAGGCTATTCGTTGTCCCTTTTGCGTATAATCCTTGATATTAAGATTTGACTTTATATATTGACACAGTGGTTCCAAGGAATCTGGTCCAAAATTGCTCTCTTGTGTCTCCCCACCTCCACCCAAACACTTTTTGAAGTAATATTGACACAACTGCAAGTAAGTAATAGCCTTTCTAAATTAAAACTTCTGTATATAGCCTGGGCGTACAGTACAGAGCTTACAAGGCTCTGTTAGGGACATCAAATACGTTGTGAAAGACTGTGGTTGTACTGTCTGTGGTATTAGTCAAGTAACATATTGCCCGTCTGGAACTTGTGTAACAAGCACTAGCAAATAAAGCACTCAAATTATATTGCATCTTGCAGTCGAGTCTTGCTGGGTTAGATACGCAAACAGAGGAAATCTGTCAGACGATGCCCCAATTTATGTCTTGAGGACAGAGCTTGGGAAAATCATGCAATTTGTTGTTTATCAGAATGAGGATTGCAAATACTGCCTTTGTGATTTACTCTTGAAAACCCAGGACAATATCCAACTGGTCCATCTGTGCTAGCCCTGAAATCCCATGGGATTTGCACATTATGAAGAGGTCTTCTGCAAAGCCAGAGGACTAAGATGACATGAAATACCCAAAACTAAGGTCTAAATGTTCAGTACCAGATCCACTCATCCCTCAAAAGATTATTCAAGGCTTTTCAGGCTTGAAAAAAAAACAATGAAATCTCCATGCGTCATTCATATTTGGCACTGCCTGATTCCAGCCAGGAGCAGATCCGCAGGGTTACCACAGGTTAACTTCTTGCATTCATAACTGGCGTATGGAAAGTCTCATTAACTTGTCCTAAAAAAATGCAAAAGGAGACAATTCATAGAGACAACGAGCTGGTAGAGAGAAAGGGAAAGAAAACCTTCCCCATTTAAAACACTGCAGACACTAAAATTTGTCCTGTGAATTTACACATTCTTTTCTTTACATTTCATTTTTGCCAGATGACCTATTCTAAAGGTCTTCATTTTTCAAAACCAATAAAACGAAGTCAAAAAAGATGGTAAGAGAAAAGATAAAAGAAAGGGGTATGAATCCCTGAAAGACTGTAAAGTTTCAAATATTGAAAAGGCTAGCGAAAATTTAAAAAAAAAAAACAAACCATTAGGTAACAATTTCAGCTTCAAAAGTAGGTTATTCTCCCTTAAAAGAAGTGCAAAAGTATCTCAGAGTCATAGGGTGCTGAAAAACAAACAAAATATCAACCAAAAAATTGAACCAGATTTCTTTCGTATATCTCTGCCTGGCCCAAAAAAAACAAAAATAAATACCTTCTGAGATTTTCAAACTAGTTTTACAGTCCCAAAAGACTTGAATCATTAAAATATCATGTAAGCTTTTATTCAGACTAACTACTTTGAAGTCTATCTGTTTATACCAGAGTTGGCCTCAGCTAAAATCTAAGAACGAAACACACACACTGTGTGATACTGGCATCAGATCCAAGTTTTCTTGATTGGCCTCTTTTCTACCATTTGCTTTGAGTCCCTTAGTCAAAGCCCTTCTCTCCAAATGACATGGAGAAGTACCTCTTTCATGGCACCCCCTTGAGACCTCTAATACAACAGCAAGCCTGAAAAATTAATCTCTCATCTTGATAGCAGAGAAGACTAGCAAACAGGGCTCAGTCCTACATTCCTCTTCCATTCCTATTCCACCCTGCTATGTCAATCTGCTTTTCCAGCAGCGTCCCACCAACAGCCAAACAAATGCATCTAGGAGAGTTTATTTTTTTGCGAAGCACTGCCGGTACCCTGCGTTACTCCCCAATTGCATCCGATGGGATGAGGGCGCAGTTACCCGTCCCAGACTACGGGCGAGCATTGGGCCACTCTCTACTCTTTGGTGTAGGCTTTTGGGCTTTTCACTATTTAGCTTAATCATGCCACAATAAAGAACCTTACAGCTATTTCTTTCTTTAATTGCTTTGGGTGTGAAGTGCAAATCTGCTTTTTTCCTGTAATTTTTCCCCTTTTCCCGAGAACAACTCTACATGCGTACATACACATGCGTGCATGCTTTCTGTCACACGCACACATTTGCCTTTGGAGAATATTTCAAACCTACCCAACCTAAATAGGGAGAACTTTTAAATGTATTTTCTCTCCCCCTTGATGTGGTGAGATTCACAGGCTGTGGAAAGAGGCTGGGACAAGACACGGTTGCATCTGGAGCGGGGGAGGCATTCTTTTTTGTGGTTGTCTGATGAATTATCAAAGCCGACTTGTAAGGAGTTTGGGGCCCAGAACTTTAAACAGATAGAGATTTTCCTCTCTCCTTCCCTTTCTGTCTCCAACTGTCCTGGGGATTTGACTGAGTCACGTTACACTCGCTGTGACTTCAGATCAGTCGTATCTGGCTTTAATAATGTCTTTATTTTTATTGCTATTATTTTTGGCTGCCTGGGTATTCTTAAGAGCTTTGTTGTTGCACTCCCAGCAGAGGCAGCAGCATGCACTCAGTGATGGGAGCGCAGAGATGGAAGCAATGCAAGGACAAGACTGAACTAGAGATGATGTCTGCATGGAGTCTCTCTGGGCTTCGCTTAGGGCCAGCTCGGAGCTCACATGGAAGCCCAGATAGGAATGCCTGGTATTCCCGTTCCTTCATGCAAGATGACTTATGCCTCCCCACCTCAAATATCTCCCCTGCTGGGCTGCACAGAAACTTGTTTTAATAGACATCAAGGCATTGGGGGGAGGGAAGGGTGGAGGTAAAGAGCTCCTGGGACATGTGGAATACATGTCCAAATGGTGTGGCTCTGATTAAAAGCAAACCAAAACCAATCAACCAACTAAGGTCAACCTCAAAGGCTACAGCTGACGGGAAATCCCTCTGGGGAGGTCCAGGTGTTAGGTGGGGGGGGGGGGGCGAGGGGCGGTACCCAAACAAACAAACAAAGGCAAAATCAAAACCCCCTGAACATTCCCCACCCTTCTTTTTCCCCCTTCTTTGGTAACAATTTTTAGAGCCTGAGGTTACATGAGCATACTCCAACAGAGACAAGGGAAAAGGGAAGGAAGGAAGGTTTTTCACAGGTCAAGTCCTTTCCATTACATGTTTTCATTTATTAATTTATTTCCAATAAAAGAGACAGTACATCTCCAACTTTTTACAGGAGGGCAAATACCAAGCCACATAGCTTCCTGCCTGAGGCAGAGAGGCGGGAGAAAGAAATGGAATGGCTTATTAGTGGCTACTTTTCATCTTTCAAAGGATCATCTTGGAGGCCATCCCAGAAGGATCCTGCTGTGTTTCAATAACGTGACTATGGGGATTGAAAGCCCAGTCAAAGCACCTAAAGAACTGAGCCAAGAAGGCAACCTATACCATTAGGTGTTTATTTTATTCATGCACAGAAGATACAGTGGGCCGGGAGAAGACTGCAGAAACACATCATGGAGGCACAACATGCTGGAATATCATGGAGGGCTTTAGGGACTGAGGCTCTTTGCCCATTCCACCGGTAGAATATATAAAATACATAAATGAGTTGTAAACGTCCTTGTGCAAACCAGTTCCACTACAAAAATCCTTAGATCTTAGTGCTAGGGATCTGCAAGAACAGGCCTTGGTATAAACAAAAGTGGCTTTTATCTACAAACATAACTTCATTTCAGCTACTTACTGAAAATATTCCACTAGCATTCATAATACTTCTTCTTTGTGTCAGCTGTGCAAAGCACAAAGCCTCCAACACCTACACGTGTTGTCCCCAGAAGTCAAACTTACACATATTTATATGAAAGAGAAGGGGAAGTTCAAGACAGGAAGGAAAATATACATTTCAAACATCTTATTACAGAGCAGAAACCATAACATGCAACTTGCGCAGCCATTTCTATACCACGCATCATGAAAAGACAAACAGCAGAACAGTATTTCTGAGGTTGGGGTTTTTTTGGAGGAGGGGAGGGAGGGGGAGCATGGGGGAGACTGGGTGGAAAAGCAGAAAGTCTAAAAATCCTGAAAAAAAGAATTTTTTCTTAAAATCAGCCATGGTTTATGAACATGAAAACAGATTTGGCATCAAATCAGTCACTCATATATAGTCGCTTACTCCATCTTTGGGTTGGACACAGGCACTAAGTGAAGTAGCCCGAAAAAAAATCATCCTCTCGTCGACTTTTCCCCCATCAAGCAATTAATGCAGACATGCAGTGCCCCAAATTAATCAGATTCCCAAAAAGCCTCCAACACTTGTACCCCGCTTCCTTCCTGAGCCTCATCTCTGTTCCTCACCTCGACCCAACTCTCTCTGTCAGTCTTCCTCAGTTAGACGTTGCACAAAGGTAGGGGACTGGGACTTGGCCTAAATACACAGGCAGGGAGGCAATTAGAGATTATCCTGTGGTTCACTCCGCAAGCCTATCTGAAAAAGCAGTGCTAGGTTGCAAAGAGAACATACTTCTAGCTCTTCCATGCTCTTTCACATGCTCTGGATAGAAGATGCCGTTTCAACCAGAGTGCAGCAGTTCAGCCTGGAAGGTTTCTTCCCAAATGCTTTAGCCTCCTTCCATCTTCTGTTTATGTGTTTTGTATCAGACTAAAAGCTCTTTAGAAAAGGCTGGTTTGGAAATCAGACATACAGCATTTTGTTATTTTCTGAAGGCATGTGAGAAGTTTTGCAGGGGGAACTCTGAAATCATAAATATGGATTTTCAACTCCACAAGCATCACTTTTCCCATTTATTTTCTCTTTAAGAGCTAGCACTGGTAGTAAGAATATAAGTGCGAAAAGAGCAAGGCAGCGCAGAATAAGCACCATGACGTACACCTCAAAACCAGCGCAAGGCCTGTACAGGTAGGTATGTGTGCACGGGAGGGTTTGTTACTCCAGAAGAGAGGCAAAAAAAGCAGAAGTCAAGAAGTTTAGAGGTCAAAACTCCAAAGGATAACTGTCTGGAAGAACACTGAAGGAATTCCACGGTTTAAGAGCTTTGTAGATAGTGTTTCTTTCTGATGCATCTATAAGAGGCTACTACCATTGTGGAAAGAACAAGAATCTACTGAATACCGCCCTATACAGCAGAAACCCAGATGTTCTGTCAGCCTACTTGGCAGTAAATACATTTCAACAAGGAAGAGCTTGCTTTTCTTTATTCTGAATATGAACCTTTGTACCCACAGAAATTGTATTCTTTACACATTTTTAGTTTAAAATAAAAACAAACAACCTTGGATGCACACAGTTCAAGGCTGAAACAGGTAAATGGTCATGGCCAAAAATTCATTTCAGCATATCCTAGTAATCCATTTCCGATTTGCATAATTTCCTGAGCATCTCTGATGCAAAATAGGGATAGCAACAAGCAAGGTAATTCATATCCACTTGGCCTCTATAGCTTGTAGAGATACTATATGATTTTGGAAATCAGCAGGGAAATCTACTTTTTTAATAACTATTTTCCCTTCTCCCTACAAAAACCTGTGTTTTGGTGAGGACTTAAACTTCTATAATCAATTAATATATTTTGCCCATCCACAATGAGGAAAGCTCTGCTGATTTCAGTCGCATAGCAGCTGAAAACCTGTTAAAGGCTGGTCAGAAGAGGGGGCTACTCCAGCCTATCACTTCAGTTCAGGGAGTGATCTCAAAGAGCACCACAAGCAAAGATTATCTATCAGGAAGCTGTGTTTTGTTGGTTCAGGGTTTGGTTTTTCTTTTTGGCCAAGCTGCAGTACCAATAGTGTAAGAAAGTGCCACAAATGGATTAAACTGATGTAGAAGTGTTAACCTCAGTGTTTTTCAGGAGGACACATCATTAGTTTGGCTATATCCCCACTGCAAAAGAAGGTACATTCTTCAAATGTATAAACTGGTTCAAGGAAAAAAAAAAAGTCTACCTGAAGATAAGGTTTTATACTGATTTAGCTAAACACAGTGAATATCAAGTCTTGGCCTCCCCACAGTTTAATTCAAGTAAAACCTTCTCATGTTGAAACCATTAGATTTTACATCATAATACCTGTGTAAAGTTGATTATTCCAAAGTTTAAAAGATGTTTCATATACCTCTTTTTAACATCCTCTCTGTTACAGAACTGTTTAATCAGGTGTTCAGACACATCAATAACAATTTTCCCCTGGTAAGATAAATAATTTTTACCACCTTTATACTGCACAGAAGAATACTAGTTACTATTTACTATTCACCAGATAGAACTTTCATCCTCAAGAAGTCTAATCTACTTCACCAGCTATCCGTAGGAGCTGGGGAGGCCTGAGCCAGACCAAAGTCAGGTATTTTACAGAGAAACACTGCGCAGTAAAAGGTAGCGCAGGAAGTATTACCTTATTAGAAGTCAAGGTTTTGTGTGCTGAAAGCCAAGGAAGTCCAAAAATTGAAGCCCAGGCAGGCCCCAGAATCAAGTCATAAGGAGTTCTGAATACCAATCTCATTTTCTCCTAATCAAAAATAAAGTTGAACCCTGCAGCTCCAGCTATGGCTGAAAATACTAATAAAATGGTTTTTCCATTCCTGTATGCTAATTCTTGTCTCAAGATAAAAATCACTGGTCCAAGTGAGAAGGAAACAGACCCATGCTACAGTGGCATGCACTTTGGCAGGCAGAACATGTATTTGAACAAGGAATAATGCCAAAGGTGTGGTTTGAACTTGGATCTCTCAAAGGCAAGGAGATACCTTAGCCTATGCAACCTCAGGTTACAGAGGAATTTTTGGGGGGTGGGAGTGAGAGCGGGTAACAAGTTTTAAAAGGTCTTGATGCCATTATGATACACAGTATATATTTCTTCTATAATTCCAAAATGCTTTATGGGGTCATAATGTATCCTGCCAACCTTTACCCAGTGATTTTTGCTAGCAGTGCTCCAACATCCTCCTAGATCGGACACAGATGCTGCACTGACTCTGAGAAGTCTATTTACTGAATTAGTAATTACCACATCCTACAGCACCTGAGTTTTCCTTGGAGGTCTCCCAACCAAGTACTGACCATACCCTACATTGCTTAGCTAGTGAAATCTGACAAGTTCTTGGCCAGCAGCATAGCAGCGTTGGCCGTGTGTCTAGAAATTTTCAACCTGCAAAGAGATCCGAGCCAGAAAAGATTTCTAAATGATTTGGCAATTCCACTCTGCCTGTTACTGGTTCCTTCTCATGTTCCTCTTCTGCAAAGAGAAACTACACCAGACTGGTTTGGTTATTTTTGTGTGGCAGCTGGGTGGGTAGGGGAGAAAATTCAGCCTGCTGAATACAGAGCACTTCTGAAAATCTGGCTCTCAGTTGTTAACATACACAGGTTTGCAGAGGCTCCCGTATCAGATAGCCTACTTTCAAGCTGCTCTCTGTAGAAAACAAGAGTATTTAACTGGCAGAAAACAAAAAAATATGCAAAAGAAATAAAATAATAATGAAAGAGAAGAAAGCCCCCACCCCTGAGGAGCAGCTCAGCACTGAAGGAAAGCGAGTGCAACTGTTTTACGTACTTCTCTTGTCTTTCTTCACTCTGTTGTCACTGGTTGTTTCCTTGTTTGCAAGGCTGGAACAGAGGGGAAAATGCTGCGTGTGGAGTATTGAAATTTGCCTTTGAAGGTCCCTTTTTCAGATGGAAAAAGGAGCTTCACACAGAACTCCCGAACCCCACTTCGACCTTCAAAGTTTGACTAATCCTTTGTCAGAGTGGCATTTGCCACTTCAGGCATAAAGGGTTTTTAACACTCAGATCAGGAGCCTGTTTTCATACCTCCTCTTAAAAGCATATCCACAGCAGACTTTCATTCATCGTAGAAGTGTGGGAAGGGGTTGTTTTGTTTGTGCTTTTTATTTGCCAGCTAGAAGGTTAGGAATTCAGTTTCATGTTCTAGTGAGAGACACACAACTTGTAAAGCAGCAGCTAGCTCGCCGGGGCTTCACAAGGGCCTAGACAGCATTTTGGGTGAAAGAATACAATCATTTGGTATGAAGGCAAGCGAGTCTATTTGCAGTCACTACCCACTAAAGGCTTGTCATTAGGCAATCTGGGTGCTAGAATTGTGGTTGGCACATGAGCAAATCCAGTGTAAAATCTACGACCTTGACATTTTTAGCATCTCACCAACCCATCAAAATAAGGAAGTAATGCATTTACATGTAATATAAATAAGAATGCAAGTTATCTTATTCATAAAGGTCCTTATCCTAGAGGTAGCTGAAAACCTGATAAATAAATATTACAAAGGGAGAACTTAAAACAACAGTGAAATGTGGTGATTATTGGGATAAAAGGCGGCAACCATTTGGAAGACACGAACACTTAGGGATAAGGATTAAAAAAAAAAAAAACCATAACAGCCAAAAAAACCCCTTCATGTTATACTTCAGAGAACTTGAATAGAAAATTTACCCCAGTCAGAACTTAGCCAGATCACTGGATTTCATCCTACTCTTGCAAAAGTTGGGGCAAGACCTTTTCTCGCAATACTGCTAAGTGTGGCATTAACATGAAAACGTCAGCCTCGCCTGCAACAGCAGCTTCTGTAGCCTGAATAGAGTGTGGCATGGATCGCATTTCTAAGCCACCATAACTGGGCTCAGATGGACATAGCCCTTAACTGAAGTCCAGATCAAGATTTTAACTTGCAAAAAAAACCAGATCAAAAGCAGGTATGTATTAGTCAGCTTGCCACAACATTTTCATCTAGTAGAAGAAGTTGTGTCCAAACAGCAGTGCAGCAATGTGTAATTTTGAATGCTACAAGAACCTCAGCTCAGCTCAACAGGTTCCCCAGAATTACACCTGAACATGGACAGAGTTATGATGCAGAGACAACGTAAGTTTCATGGCTTGGATTCCCTCTTAGATATCTAGAAAATCATACTTGCTGCAATACCAAATCAAATATGAATAATTCCTTATCTGAATGTACAGGCTAGTACCGCTATGCCTGTGAATTTATAAAATTCACAGATGCAAAGTGCTGGAGACATTGTGCGTAGAAAGATTCTGGATTAAAAGCAGGAGGAACACTTCAGGTAAGTATCCTTCTGCAAGAGAAGAATTCGTATACCTTTTTTGCATTCTAAGCACGTGCTGTTCAGAAAAGGCACAGCCTGTTCCTACCCTACCAAACTGAAATCTATGCAAAAAGTGAGGAACAAGTTTACAAGTGGAGAACAAAAGCAAGGAAGACGTGGTGGATCCCAGAGGATTTCCTTCAGGTCAGGAGTCAAATTGGAGCTCAGTTTTAACAGGAAATTTTTAGCCTGAAACATAGACCATAAGATATTTTTGGATGAAAACAACAAACCTGAACCTTCACCCACAGCTGAAACCAAACCTGGAATCAATCTCTGGTGAAGTTTAAAGTTAAGAAATTAAGGGACTTAACCCATGTACCATGGAATATCAGAAGCTGGAAGCCACACTGAGCATCAGTGAAGCTGCCATTAGAAAAAGCCATTTGTTTTTAATCTGTCTGCCCTGCTGCAGCTCCAGGTCGCACCTATGCTTCTCTGTGCCTTTAGCTGCAGCTGCCCCTTCCATTTATAGGGCCAGTGAAACAAGTAAATAAACAACACCTCTGCAGCAACCTGCCATCTTAGCTCTCATATAAAAGTATTAAAGTTAACAAATCTGCACATTTTGATAAAAGTTCCATATAAAAATCAATCTGTACAGTCCTAAAAATGACAGCACAAGTGTCCTCTCTTCCTAAGCTACCAGCCTGGAAGCTTCAATCAGAAGACATCCTGGGGAGAAGATCAGAGCAGACAAAGCCTCTTTTTCTTGCTATCAGTGGTTACAGGTGGCATCTTAACCAGTAACAGACTAAGTCAGACTGTACTAGTAACACCGTTAGCCTCTTAAAAAAGTTTGTTGTTGGGGTGTTTTTTTTCTCCTGTGGTAAAGCTTTTTTCTAAGATGAGCAGTTTTGCATTCAGTTAAACTCAGCAGAGCCTATATAAACACCAAAGTCATTAGATGGTGGTGGTAATACTAATAGAATTTTCAAAAGCTAAAGTAGTAAGTGCAGGATCCCTACCCACCCCTTTTTTTTTGTTTTTTTGAACTTCCACTTATGCACCAACAAAACAAACTGACTGCTGATCTTTCACACCTGCTTGGGGATAGAGAGAAGAAAAGGATTGCAATATCCTAGTGGCTAAACATGAGAAGCACAAGAATGATAAGAATATTTGTAAGCCACTCAAAATTCACCTATTACAAACAAACAACCCTCTGATGAACAAGTATTTCAAATTTCCCATCTGCCTTCATGGAATATGAGAACCGAAGTGACTAGAGTTAAAGAAAGTCAGAACGCAGCCACCCAACACCAAACAACGATTACTGCTGTTACTTATACCCACTGACGGACAGCCTTCGATAAAGATGGCACATGAAGAGTCAGGCTCATCACAGCACACTGTGAGGCAAGATCAAAGTATACATTTTTCAACAAATCAGTTGCCAGATTTTTTGGAATACACCAGAGAAATAAAACACAACATGTGTATCTGGTGAAGCCTATTTTGTGAACGGCCTTGATTACAGGACAAAATTTAAACAATCTTAACTTAAATTCACAGAAATAAAAAAAAAAAATTTGAAGTTTTCAAGGTAACCTTTAAAAGGGTTTCCAAAAGTAGTTCTACAACAAGCAAATTAATGTTATTAATGACACTAAGTTTACACTTCATTCCCCTTTTCTCTGTCATCTTACATTTATTTCTTCAGATTATGAAAAAACTAAGCTAGTGTTTAAAAGGAGAAGTTCTACATACCTAAAAATAGCAACCTAACACCCCATTAAAATTATTGGAAAAACAAGCAATGTTTGATATTCTGACAGTGGTTTTCAAAACTACATCTCTGTAATGCCACCATAGAGTCTGATGCGCCTGAATGGCTGCTCTGTGATTCTGCTTAGTGGCTAATTGGTCTTCACTGTCCTATTGATGCTGTTTGCTTACTTGTGGTTGTAAGCTCAGAGGACTGAGACACAGCAAGTGTTTAAAAATGTAAGACTATAAACTTCAGAGCCTAACAAGAGCAAGTATGGCCAAGAGGATCTGTTCTCTTTGGCCTGTACTCTTTACTGGATTCAAATATTAGCTTCTGAAGCCTTCCACTGGCTCAAAGCTTTTCATCAGACATCACAGGGATCACCTATTAATTCATCGGTAGACAGCCACCTGAAGCCCATGCAGCAGAGCTGCAATTCATTAGCTCTGAAGTCCTACTGATCTTGTCCTCATGATTAGAAGTTCTCAGGGCATCTCTTGAGGAAAATGTCTGAGTCCTTTTAGTCCAGCTATTTACTGCACCCTCTCTTTCCTTGCATCAGAAGGAAGAATGGCTCCAGGAGACAGGTTGAAAATCCTTTTCAGGATTTCAGCCCAGATTTCTGACAGCAGTGTGCGACAGCTCTGCCAACACCTACAGGTCCTGGTGTGTCCCATATGGAAGAGATTCAGTTATCACCTGCCCCAGGGAAAACTTAGTTCCTCTTCTGACCCCTGAAACATAAGCACTCAAACCAGTGCATGTTATTGCTTTAGAGGTGCATCCTTAGCCTCGTGGGATGTTTCTAAATTGTATCCAGTCAGTCGGAGTGCTTGTTAAAAGGTCCTAACATCCCATTTTATAAATTTGCCTTTCCTTTGAAGGAGAAATGATTTGCTGTTTACTCCAACTTGAAAACATCCTGAACTAAAGCCAAATTAGGATAAATACATGTACTGTTTACAAATATTTATTTACAACATCTAAAAATATATACCTTTGAAAGCCATTATGAGGAAAGAAAATGGAAATAACCACTCCATTTCCATATGTGAAGTCCAAATCTGAAGCGTTTCTTCCCCTACACCCAGGTGTGCAGGTTCTCCTGGTTCACTCTTTCCCAGGCTACCTTCCTCAAGGTGAACCTTTCCTAGGAGAAGCACATTAGTTTATGTAGCTAACCCCATTTCTGGAGTCCTCCAGAGTACCTGAAAAAAGATCAGTTTCTCCTAAAACATTTTTACTTCTTTTTCCCAGTTCACTCCACTCCTCCTTTCCAAGATGAGTTCCTTGTTCTGGAGCGGATTTTCTGCATTTCAGGCACGCACTAGGGCACGTATGTGGGAATGAGCAATGCAAGTAGTCAAGTACCAATTAACAACAGAACGTCCTCCTTGCTCCTTTCTTCAAAGAAAATCATTCCTGCACAAAAGCCCATATATGCACTTACACAATCATAGATGTAAGTGATGATGTACACTTGTAGAAAAACTACTCCAAACTCGGTTCAATCCAAATTCCTAGCAGGCAATAACTATTGCAAACACACAAGGAAAGAATGAAGGCAAGAATAAGGAAAGTCAAGAGAATAAAAGGAAAACCCTAGAGTTCTCTCTCATTCTTGCCATCTCAGTTTAAGAAAGCTCTGTCAGCAATTACTAGTAACGCAAATTAGTATCACACAGATATCACTGAAGTATGAAACACAAGATAAACATAATGGCAGAGATTCTCCAAACAGCTCAGACAGTAAGGCTTTGTGGTAACTTTGAAAACCTCAGCCAAAACGATAGCACAATTTATTTTACTTTAAGCTGTGATGAACATGTGTAATGATCAATGAAGTCTAATCTTCCAAGCTTTAGAGACGCAAGTATGTTATGAAGACGTCCAGGTACAAAGAGACAAAAATGTATACATTTAAAAAACCAGAGTAATTCAACTATCTGCGAGCTAGAGAAACATACCATGAATGGGGGCTGAGCCATGAAATTCTCATAGCAAGGAGACAGATCCTCATGCCACCTCTAAAAGTGAGACTGCACTCCAGCTCACTACGGGTACTTCGCAACAGGTATAAGAGACATTTTACAGTCTTGTGTATTCATCTGGAGAAAATGGCTGAAGACTTCCAAAAAAGTAAAACAGGAGGCCTGACTTAACACAATCTACACGTTAGCACAGTACCACTGGTAGTAAACTGACACTTTATTCTGCAAGATGTAATACCCTCCAGTAAGCTGTAGCACTCCCTTTTTAACAAAGATGTAGCATTTCTCCATTCTGCACAGACGGCCAGAAGGAGAAGCGTGTCAGAATAGGACTGGTTTGAACAAACCTGCAGAATGAAGCAGCAAAAGGAAAAAGGATAAAGTGTTAGTGGTCACCCTTGAACTTGAGGGACACAGAGTTGTTGTGTCACATGGCATGCTTTGAAATGAGTTTAATGGCTTCGGTTTCACTCCCACGGGGATTTACACACCTCATCAGAACCAGCCCAGTTTGTCTCCTTCAGCTGAGCAGTGGAACAGTAATACTGCTCCTGTCACATACGTGGCTAAGAGGCATACGGGAGCCGTAAGACAGCCCTCGTCTGAAATACTTGAGCCAGTGTTTCCTGTTTCAAAGAGGCCGCATTAAATGAGCCGTAGGAAAGGCTAAGCCCAGAATGGTAGGGATGCTGCAAAGGAAGCATGAAGAACCGTAACCTGGAACAGTTACTGAGACGTGAAGCAAAATGGTAGCACGAGCAGCTCTATAGATTACCAGTATTTTCACTCCAGAGCATCAGATGGATGAAGCAAGAATTTAGAAGCAAGTATTAAAGGTAGGATTCGGAAAGGTACCTGAAGAACTGCAGACATACCCACCTGCTGTTGTGAGGGCCTAAGACAGTCTCTAATAAGACAGGGGGAAGCTTTCCAGAAGACAGATTCCCTCAAACTCCCGTGAAGTAAAAGGTGTTGATCACCGCCAGACACACAGGTGCCAGCCTAGCAATGCCACTGCTCTGACTGAGCGAAGCCTGTTAAAAAGAGGCTCCGATCGGGACAATCACGCAAGAAGTCAAGTGCCTCAGAAAAGTCTGAATTCTCGCTCCCTAGAACAAAACAATTTACAAGGCGTCATTTGGCATTACAGAGATCAAGACTAAGAATAATTTTATGTCCTTTCAGGGAGTGAATAAAAATCTCAAAGCAACCCATCAATTCCAAGACAGAGGAAAAACTCTCCTAACTTTGCATTCACAAACTATGCATGATTTGAATGTGAAGAAATGACCAGGAATTTTTTTAATATATATTTTTTTTGCCTGTAGCACAGCTAGTTTCCCCCATACAGGCATAAATGATGCTCATCAATAGAAATGTGATATTTCTGAGTATATAAAAAAAAAAACCAAGCTGCACTTACTAGGTCTCCTCTGGTTCCCATTTAATTTCTTTTGTCTAATGTAAACTCACTGGGCTATGACTAACAGCTAACATGTAATTTCTAATTGTATGGCATTATGTTATGTTAGTACAAAAACATTATCAGAGCCAAGACAGAGACAGAAGCATATCGTTCAGTCTTACTGGGAGTAGACTGGAATGGAAAAATACCATCAGCATCAAGCACATTTGTCAAGGAAGTGGATTAAAAGCCAGTGTTAATGGGAAAAAATCTCCCCACATTTCACTTTCCTACTTTTTAGATGAGAGGACTGTTATATAAACAAACCAAAATATGTTCACCTTCACAAGGGCTTACGGAAAAGCAATTGGATGATATAGGGCATTACTATTTCATTCTTTGGAATACGTTCTGTATATTTCTACAGAAATGGCCCAAAGCTTTACAGAGATCTAAAGCCTGAAGCCACGTGATTAGCCATAGAATCCATTCTTGTCGCAGAATTATGTTCAGATTTACATTTGAAAGAATTATGAGCCAGAGTCTCTGCAAAAAAAGAAGGGAAAAAAAAATCTGATTTACACCCTGTAGAGATTTCCCTCCCTGGGGAATAAACCAAAGGAACATAAATCAAGAGTAAGGCCATGTAGAAGTATACTCCTGAGCCTGCAGACAGACTGTAATAATAGCTGCAAGAATTGCGATAGCCCATATCCTCCCAATGTGCTAATCAAAAATTGTTCAAAAATTGACAAATTAAATGGCAAACGTGATGGACAGTTTAGATTTTTTTGTTTACAGCTGGCTGTATGTGACGGTCTCCTGGCTGGGGCTGGCAGCTGGCAAGGTGGTCGGCAGCTTGTCCCATGCAGACCATTGCCTGCAGGCCAGGGGAAAGCCTCCCACCAGCACGGGAGGTCGCTCCCGTCCCGTCAGCGACCGAGCACGCCCAAACCCCGTAGCGCAGAGAGGGGTGGATGGAGATCACGAGACCCGCCAGCAAGCAGGAAAGCTGAGGGGAGCAGGGAGAGATGCACACATAAGGGTCCTCAAGAGGGGATGGATAGAATTAATTTTCCTAGGCACATAAAAAGGACTGTGTTGAGCTTGTTGTCACTCAGAAAGCCAATGAATTGCTGAAATCTAAGTAAATATGAAAGGGAAGATCTATCTACCTAAGAGGGGGAGGAAAGGGGAATTTGCCTATGCTGTCCTTGTTTTATTTTGTCTTAACCTAATTCAAATTTGTTTATCTGAATTTTTGCTGTTTTAAAGCATCTGTATATTTTCTTCATTTGCGGTCCAATAATTTAGTCTGTAACCCATTTAAGTGTCTGGTAGAAAAACAGGAGCTAGGAAGACACCAGAAGGAGTGGATGCAGAGAGCTGTGGTAGTGTGTTGGGAATACTGGGTTTGCTTCCAGCTCTCAGGAGAGCCCACTCTAGTTTTCACAGCCTGCAACATGACCCTCAGCAAGTCACCCCACGTTCCTGTGCGTCCGCTTCCCTTCCCACGTAGCCTATCAGTCAGTCCCATTCATTAAAAGGGCAAACTCTTCAGGACACCATTTGTGTCTTGCTATGTATTTGTTCAGGGCTTAATAGAAGAAAGCCCTTATCTCAGCTAGGGAATCCTTACATTAGCAAACACTGGTCTCGTGCTCTCCCTCTGCACAGGCTGAACATCAACCCCAAACATGTACAATTCTACTATATGAAAAAAGATCATAGGTTTCCATTTCTTCAGCATTAACCAAAAAGAAAAGAAATCCTAAAACTCCACTCAGCTGACCTTTAATGCCATTGTCACCCAGCCTGTACCTGGCAGCACCCAATCAACATCTTCCAGGGCACTGTAACCTTGATACTATTGACCAGCGTTGCTCTGATTTAAATTTCAAACAGCCTGCAATTTTGATTCCTCTTTCCCCCAGCTCTGAAAGCAAACATTATGGATTTTATAGGGAAGAAGGCCCTGGCCACACACTTGATTTGCACAAACTTCGCATACGTGAAAAGGCAGTCAATACAAACAGAATTAATTTTAATTAACCTTAATACGCTGAGGAAAATGGTGGGGAGTTTTCATGAACAAATAAGTAGAGCCACATACACAAAAATATCTGCTTTGTTAATTACACATGCACACATCCAATAATACAGTCGTGGTTAATTATAGTACTTGTTTCCGAACTTACATTGTTACGATCAAGCTGAGGCACCGTTTCAGTGAATAAGCACGTGTCCTTTTTTTAGTTAGGCGGAGTAGAACCAGGCACTGAGATTTTGATTAGCAGCCTTGTCAAAGATTTTCAATTCTCCATCTCATCATCAGGGGTCTGGTGCCTGTTGGGGATGGGAAGAAACTTATAATTCCCTAGCCTGAAATATCCACTGGAAGAATTGTTCCTGGATCACAAACAAGCTCAACCACAACCTCTCCTTAAGACGTCCAATGAATCCAACTCCTTCACACAAAATCGGGAGCAACTACTCAAAACTGTGGTTATGCTGATGTAAAACTAGTGAAAAGAGGCAATCGAGAAACCAGTCTATGAAAATGTTATATGTAAATAGAAGACAAATGCCACCAAGCGAATCAAGATCCCTATAACTTCCTTTAAACCAGGTAGACATCCAGATTTAGTGAGTATCTGGTCCACGATCTCGTAACGGATGTGCTCTAAGTGGAGAAGAGCACTTCTGAAGACACCAGAGTGACAGGGTTTGTTACTGCAAACATTTCAAGCCAAAACAGACATCTAAACATGAACGGGTCCAAGGTTCCTCACTCTTTAAAGAACCAAAGCCAAGCCATGTTCAGATGTGCCTCCACATCCATGAGGAACACCTCTCTGCGCTGCCTCCAAGGCTTACCTGGGCCCAGCTGAGAGAATCTAAAATGAAACTCGTATGGAAAGACTGAAGGAACAAAGCTCTTAGAAGAATAAAGCTCTTCTGCAGTTCTTTTGGGAAACACATAGGGCCCGATTCTGAAAATTTCTCATGACAAATCTGTATGTTGGGCAAATTTCTGGCTAGGACTGAGATTTTTTGTTATTTCCCAAAAGCAGAATACAGGAAAGGAAGAAAAAAACCGGCTTTCTTAGCTTTCCTCAGCACTCTTGCCTTCCTTATCAGCACAGCGAACACGTGCTGCACAAACAGAGCAGATGCAAGACACAAAACCAGGTATTTAATGTTGGTTCACTAAGAGGAAAAATATTGCTAAACCAACGGATTAAAGAGTAATAGAGTTATGCCCTGAAAATCATGAGATTCAGGACTCCTCCTCTTTGCTTTCTATTTTTTAATCTTCCAGGGTAGCTTTTGAGTTACATTTCTACATTTGAGAGCCTGCGGGCTAGGAATTTATTTAAGATACAGCTAAGAATCTCATTAATAACATGAATCCAGGAACTAGGCTTGAAAGAAAATATACAGGTAATGCAAAATTTAAAGTCATAACAACCGGCAACAGAGCATACAATATCAATATCTAGCTAATGGACCCAGAATGATTACCGGTTAATGAGCTGAAGCACGCGACAATAATGGAAAAAAAAGATATCAGAAGAAATGTTTCTTTTATAACATGGCTGCTAAGAATTATACCGAGTTACTCGGAGTCACATCCTGTTTACTTAAGTGATGGTGGACTGGGCCTAATTCTAATGTCACAGCAGTACTTTTAAAGTAGGCACATGCCTGGTGACATACCTTGACTTGCACCTATATAACCAAGCAAAAAGGAGCCCAAACAGAATACTTCTGTAGTTATGGCTAATATGGTGTGGTCTTAAGACTTTAAACCTAAGCACCGTTGAGCTGTTTAGTAATTATAAATAATGCTATCGATAGTTATGGTTTCATCATGTCCAAAATCTAGGTGGTGTTAGAGTTAGACTGTTAAAATTCTAGCAACTGGGGACAGACAGATGTGTTATAAATTGCGTCTGGAAAAGCTTCAAAAGAAGCCGGTGCCAAGCAGCAACAGACCCAAACCCCTTTTTGCAATATCTTCATGTTCGGAACGTGTCGGACATATTTCAAGTATGTTTTCATTAGATGCATTACCTGCCCTGTACAAACACTGCCGCCACCAGCTCCCCTCCCTAAAATTATCGACTAAACTTGGAAAGTGTAAGAAATAGCACTGCCAGAATTCAGGCTTCAGACTAAAAGATGCAAATAAGTCTGCTTGACACTGAAAAACAGTGTTGCAAATAGTCTGACTTTTCTGCAAAAGGTTTGATGCACAAGTTCACGGGCAGAAATATGGAAAATACATTCCCATCCTTGCAGCAACGTTTCTCTCTATTTTACACCTTAATAAATGCATTATGAAAATAAACATTTACCTGATAGTTGTCCTTAATGGAGGTACCCTCCTTTTAAACTGATTGAGAGCTTTACAGTAAAAGAAAAAAAGCACAGGGGGATGTACGGCAGTGAAAGTTTGGAGTTAAATGAACAAAGCCACTTATTCCTTCTCAAAGGCAGAGCGAGTCAGAGCGGAAGATGAAAGCTCTTGTTTCATTTTATGTGCAAAACAGAACAGACGTCTCCCATAGACATGCTAATGAAACATTGATTTGCTGGGGTGACGTTTGTTACCACAGGGCTCTCCACCTTGGACTTCCAGGAAAAACGATTCACAATTAATTAACTCCTTTCACAGATTATCTGAAACCTAACTTGGGCTCAACCCCACTTCATGATAACGTTCGTTTTGTTAGTAATATGCAGATCAATGAATAAATATACACAAACATATATACACACACAAAAATGTATTCCAATTTTTATATAAGGTGTACACATGCAAATGTGTAATGCATTCTATACAATACATAAAAAGAAATTATATATATGTCAAATGTACTTGTATTTGTAGCCATATAATTTCACTGCTGCAAGCACACACTGTTTTCTGCCATCAGCTTAGCACTCCCATAGAAGGACTCAAACTCCCAACATTTAAGGACAAACCCTGACTCACTCGCCCATCTCCTCCTTACCACAAGTTAATATCAAACCAGTACCCTCGTACGTGTTAACAAGCTTTGGTCCCCACTGGCCTAACCACCACTTTAATGGGGTCTCTCAGGCACAGAAAGGAGACTGGCACTCCCGTCTCTCCATTAAAATAATAATAATTTTAAAAAGGTACCTCCTCTTCAAGAGAAACGCGGGTATAAAATAAGTGGGAAAATAAAAAACGCTTGGGTTTTTGTTTGTTTTTTCAGGAAAGGGGGGAGGGGAAGTAACTGCAAAATTCTCTTTCAGTTCAGAAGAACGACACACACGCACACAAACCGCAGACTGTCTCGCTGTATATGCACAATATGGCAGAGGCATGTCAAACACCACACCTCCCGTATCATGTTTTAATCTCATTTGTCCTATGCCCACGAGAGCCTCAATCCAGTATTGCGGCCCCCGATCAAAGGGGGTGTGATTCACCTATGACGAATTCTACCACAAACATTTGTGGGAACCCTTCTGTAAAGTTCATGTTTACTGAGGGACCAAAATAGAGCAGCAGAACAGCTTCGTGACTGGTTTATTAGTCAATATTTGAAGGGGCAATGGAAGTAGCTCAGAAGAAGAACAAATGCTACATTCACAATGGGAGTTGCTATAAATGCTAGTTAAAGATTATATTCCTTTAAAAGTTGTGAGGAAATTAAGGACAGAAATTCTGTGGATGCTGTCTTTCTAAGCTTTTCTTGTTTTGGTTGAAAAACAATTGTTTGGGAAATAAGAAAAATGGGTGAATTCTTTTTATAATCAAAGTATTTAATTTTCAACAATGAGAATTCCAAAGGGTTCACAAAGGTGGATATTTTCTCTTGTTTAGGTAGAAAAACCACTTTTCCTTAAAAACAATAATTTAGACTGTGTTTAAGGCCCTGTGGCAGGGCCTTAAAAGCTGCAGTAAGTTTAAATTTTACTTTAAGGGATTTAAACCAGTCTCACACCGACTTTATCATTTTCTTTCTAGGATGCACATACGAATTACAAATAAGACATAATTCCGTTGGATATTTTGATTTACAATAAAAACTGAAATTGCTTTTAAGTAACGTATCTAGTAGATCAAAGGCCTATGAGCAGTAGCACCCTAACTGACGTTCAACCTACTATTCTTTAAAGATTTTGACAATTTGAAATAAAACTCTAACTGTACATACACACACATTCCCCAACTCCTTCCTCCATGAATACCATTAACATGAACTTCAAGCAGGGCTCACCTTCACAACAGCTATTATTGACATGGGGTAGATGATCAATACAGAACAGACTGGAAGCTCATTTTCAGAAATTGATAAAAGTTCAAACCCCAGAGGGGTTAGACGATTTACAGCAAAGGTTAAAGCTATGCATTCTACTTTTTCTCAAAAGCAAGAGTTTTCCAGATGCTTCCAAACGTTTTTCTTTCTTAAGGCCTTTAAATTTGAATACAAATTTGTTTTCTTTCTTAGAATTCATAGTTAGAGTAGAAATTATGTTTGCTGAGAGTTAGCAACTGTCAAGGAAGCAATACATCTTAGCACATGAGATAACATTTTTTTTGTATGGCAGGTGCAAGAAACGTGAAGCTGGGCCTTACTGGGACCTTCTCTGCATCTCCCAAACCCAGCCAACAGTGCCAAATTGTCCTGTTCCACTCATTCCTGGCTGCCACCAACCTGCACTGGCACTCACGTTGGTCCCAGCTCCCTCCCCACAAGGGTACTAGCAAGTGGCAGACGGAACTGAGGGCCACCAGCCTTCCATCTCAGATCCAGTTTCAGGGGGTTCACAAGCTTATGAGGAGGCAAGATTTGATATGTTCAATAACCAAGAAGTACATTAAAAAAACAACAAGGAAAACGGTAGCTGTCACCTTCATGTAGAGTTGGGGATACGCAGTGCTGCCAACGCAGCCTAGTGGAAGAAAAGGTCTCAGGAAAAACAAATGGAAAAGGTGCCTTCTCCACTGAAGTAACGCAGAGCAATGACAGTAACAGACCTCCCCATGAGCAACGTGCTATGTCCCTTTCCTATTCATTACAACTTCTTACCCACCCTCATCTCCTTTCTTCAAAGCATCTCCCCTCTGATTAGGAGGCAGCAGCAGCAGAAAGTTAATCACTGCTTTCCTTCCCAGGTCATCAATAAAGAGCGGCCTCACTAATGAAGTGCTCTAGCTAAAATAATAAAAGAAGGGCCAGTACAGAGTTCCTGTGAGTCCTGGCTCAGTCCAAACCCTAATGTTGATGTTGTTATATAAATGTACCACAGAGTATGTAGGGCAACCCATGTCTATCACAGCAGCCAAAACCATTTCATACTGTGTGCTTTTAATTATTTCATTGACACCCCTGGACTTGATAACTGCCTGAATTTTCCTGTCAACACTTTGGTCCTTGATTTTCTTCATTAAATCACAGTTTCAAATTACTTTTTTTTCCTCCACCCCCACCCCAACTGTTTTTTGGCTTCTAATTCTCTGAATGCCCCACACTGTTTTAAATTACATGCTCATTTCAGAATACGCAGACTATTTATCTAGGAGGCAAATTTCAGAGTCATCTGAAATTAATTTCCCAACCCCAAAGTTCCTGGGTACCAGCTTCCAATTCAGCCGTGGAATTTCCTGATGGCGCTGCCTGGTTCAGGTTTCTCCACACCTCCGGAGAGCTGCCCTGCCAGCTGCGAGGCTGCGACACGCACTCCCTCCTGCTTCTGTTACTTTCTGACTGACCTTTTCAACAGCAAAATAAAATATACCTTAATTAATTTGTAGATATTAGTAATAAAGTAGGCTATACAATTCTTAACATCCAATCCACGTCTTGGGAGGTGGAAGTGCCTTCAAGCAGTTGAAGGATACACAGCACTCAGCATAGGACTCAGCCTGGAAGGTTGCTATTAATTATTATGCCAAGTCTATTAACAGACACTAGCTGCCCTGTACGTACAGCAAGACAATTTCTGGAAGTATCAGTTACCCCACGTGACTTCGCCTGGACTTGGGGCCCCCACACCACCCCTAATATTAGGGCTGTGGGCAAAATTAAAATCATTTCAAACATTCTAAACATAAAATTAAAACCTTCTGCCATTAAAAAAAAAATCTAAAATTTTATTTTGTATGTCTGTAAAGAGTCCAATCTGATGGAAGAAATTTGAAATTCCCTGTGGTTTTGTTAAGTGTATCAAAACAAGTTTCAAGTGTAAGAGAGGTTATGGCTTGTTTCAATGGTCAAATATTTTTCAGGCAAAATTATTTTTCCTTAAAATTATTTGTTCGTGTTAAATCAATTGTGACATTAAGTTTAACATGTTTCTTATTTGAAGATGGATGCTTTTCCAAAAATGCCATAATTGGCTTTTTTTTGGGGGGGGGAAAGCTTAATGACATTGTTTCCCTCAAAAGCTTGTAAGACTTTTGGAAAAATTTCCACTTAATATTTGTTGGAGAACTAAATGTTATTTTGGAAGTGAGGACAGAGAATACAATGATTTTGCAATATCAAACCAATACTTAAATTTTTATTTCCTGGTATTGTTCTGTGACTGAAAACAGTTTTTACATTTATAACCAGAAAGTGAAGTTTTCCTACAAACTTCTTAATTATTGCGTTTTCAGTATTTTCTGTGGGAAAACTACTGTAATCTGCTCCCGAAGTTACTTGGGTACTTTAAAAAAATAAGTTACACTATAGCCCTTAAACAAGGGGCTTTCATACATCTAAGACTGAGACCTCTCTTACTCCCAAGAGTCATCTGATCGGAGATGACAGTTGAAATCAATCAAGTCATGTTACAGGCTATTTATCAGAAATCTCACGTTAGCTGTGTGATCCACACCTGCCAATGGAAAATGGACCACTCCATGTAATTCTGCTATAACCACCCTTAAAGAAAGTTTCTGGAGCCTGGAAACCCCAGATCCCCCTTCGCTGGCAGGAATTCAGGGAAATCAACTGACTTTGGGGGTTGGGTTTTTTGTTTATTTGGTTTTGGGTTTTCTACTACTTGCCTTCAAGCACCCCCAGGCTAACCCTGCCTCAGAGGACACCTTACTCCATTGCTACAGAGGCATCCAAGGACTCACTACAGGACAGGTGGGTGGAGATCCCTCGCACGCCAGGGCAACCTGCTAAAGAGCCCCTCTGGACAGAGGTGGTCCAACCGCACCCAGGCCCCCACACCACAGCCTTCTCCCCCTTCTTCCAAAGAAAGGAGTCTCCATAAAGAACGGGTCAGTGGAAGCGACGACACCAAAGTATGCTGGTAAGCATTGTTGTCTTGAGTACAACAGATCCACAAAGTGGAGGCTCTTCACCAGAATTCCACCACGTATCATATACCTCCTGGTGCCCTGCCCCATGCATACCTTGCTGCCCCAAAGCCACACTGTGCTGGTGGATCCTCACCCGATAGCTAGAAATACCGGTATTTTGAAATGAATAGCACCTAAAGCTACCTGGAAACTGGAGTCTCAGACAAGATAGTCATTATGGATGAGAGAGCAGTAATAGAAAGAAGAGGAGACCAAGTCCAACTATACATTCCAGGAGAGACAAAGTTACTCAAAGACCTAATAACAGTATGTCCCCACTGATCAAGTAATTTAGTTGAGTTATGCTACCATAAGAGGGGTTTTTTGTTTGTTTGTGTGGGGTGGTTTGTTGTTTAAGTCAGACAGCAATGGCATTCAGACTGTATTCCCTTTCATCTCAGGTATAAAAGGATTTTTATCTGTAAAGATTTCCTGGTATAAAAGGCAGAGGGTGAACCCAAAGAAGCCATACCAGCAAAGCTGCCAAAGGGTCTAGTTAGGACACCATGAAAAGTTTGCAGTAAGTTTAAAGTGCAGGTATTCCAGCTCAGAATTAGGTCTATGTTCCATGCCCAGTCTTCTACAGAGCAAAAAAGTTCATGACAATATTTCCATTACAATATTTTAAGCAAACAAAAATAGAAATAAGATTTTAAAACTTGTGTTTCTATTTTTATTTAAAAAAAAAGAAGGCTCAGGGGACACTAGTTAAAAAAATTGGCACAAAAGCCAAGGACAGCTCAAAAAAATCCTCTCCATAAAGCTGAGCTGTTGAGGTTCACTATTTCAGACCTGAGTCCTTTAGACTGCTGAACACAGTAACGTTGTGAAAGCTCTGCTTTGCCATCAGCACACTGATAAAATGATACTAAAAATAAAACAGTAACACAAACCCACCAGAAGGAGAGAAACATTTCATTCCCCCTTAAACTGTTTCAATTATATTTATTTAAATGAACTGAAATGTCACCCTGCTCAGTTCCTGTGGCAGCCCAGGCATATGCAGCCTGGCTTCTTCATGGTGACTTTTTTTTGTAGTAAACACTGCCTACCATTCGAAGGATCCACAACTTACACTTGACAAAGGTGGTTTGTGGGATGCACAGATAAAACAGAGCCTATAGAAAAGTCATGGTGCTTTGGTGTAAGAGCTAGAGGCCAGGAAGACAGGCATCCTCTGACAAGAACAGCTAGGTATCTAAATCCCGCCCTAAAATACCCTGAGGAAAACAGAATGTAAGTACTCTTCAAGTATTTTGAACAGCTAGAGCTCCTAAATACATCCCTGCCCCTTTAGAAGGATTGAAAAGCCACAATTTAAAGAAAAATACACTGTACCTAGTAACTGCACGTTAAAAGGTGGGGGTTGAGGGTATGTGTGGAATCCGTACATCCACCTTATCTCCAGGTGAACAAAACCCTGATTTAGATCTCCCTGTGTTTTACATCTTCCAGGTCTCAGCTAGGCATTTCTGCAAATTTTTTTTATTTTTTTTTTTTGAGGGAGGGAAGAAGTCCTAAAATATTTTTTTAACATTTAACTTCTTCCCATTACCATTTTCATAAACAGAGGTTAGAAGCAAGGAAGGGTAAAGAATCTTCAAATGTTCCTAAAGCTTTTAAGTGCTAACAGTAATACCTGCTACAATGGAGGAAAAAAAAAATCACCAGCTTTCCAGGGGTTTTGGTATCAATGATCACTTCCTCTCTGCCCTACGGCTAATACTGAAAGGCCCTGAGGAGATCCTGAAGAGGCAAGAGCCCCACTGCATTAAATTAAGAATTTGTGACCAATGTAATGGAACATTTAACACTTCAAAGGCCTCAGCTTTTCAAGAAAATGAGACATTGTAGCACATATAGAGTAGGGTCATAATTATGTTCCCCTTGACGAATGCAGCTGGACCATGTAAAACCCCCCAAAATCATCTTTACATCCAGCTCATTTACATCACTTACATTTATCTTAGCAGGACACATTAGCTCATACACATCACTGGTTAAACCACCTACGTTGCTTTTGGATCATAACTGGCTCCCAGCCAGCTGGTGCAAAGCACAGGTTGAAAAGTTCAAGCCTATCTCCTTCCTTTCAATTAGGGATACCCTACAGCAATTATTATCTCCTAAAGAACAACGTAAATCCGCCCTGCCGTTTTTGACTCCAACTATTACTACTTGAAAAGAGAAAGACTCAGCTGAGTGAACGAAACAAAACTGAGGGCATTGGTAAAAATCTGTACACAAGCAGTCACTCATGCATAAACACTGCAGATACACAGTTGACGTTATAACGCAACAACTGATTTGCATGACTCCATGCTTCACGGCTGCTTCATCTTAAAAGATTTCAAGCGCAATTGGAGGTTAAATCCAGATTAATGAAGACAACCATTCATTTCCCCTCTGCAACAAAATCGTCATGCAACTGATTAGAAAAGCTAAAACATTTTTTCAAAACTTAAAACACCCAAGAGAAAGACTGCAGAGATGGTAAATACTTCCACAGTCACCCAGAAGCAAGTCACTGGCAGCTATTGTAGATGTTTGACCCCTTGTCTTGAGCATGCCTGAGAAAAGCCAGTAAATCAGCACATCCTCACCCTGTTGCTAAACCAAAGGTTCAGGGTTAGCACTAGAAGGCCAAGGCTAGGGTTCTGCCACACTCAGGCAGGGAAACTACAGCAGCTGTCCCAACATCAGTGAGGATGGACATCAGACAACACTGCCACCACCACTCACATGGCGGGGACAGAGGGCCAAGCAACTTGCTTCTGAGATGTGATTATGTTCTAGCCCAGAGAAGACGGAGAGTCACATCTCTCAGCTATGTATGCATCTACCTCTTGCTATAGGAAAAAATAATAATAGAACAAAAATAATGTCCAAAATATCTTCTGAGAAGACCTCAGTGAATTAAATTAGCGAACTGATATGTCCACATGATGCAGACCTTATTCTTAGGACTGTAAAAGAAGTTAGTCATTCAAAAACACTATTGTCATGGGAAACCAACAAGACACTGGCATCATTTCATGGACATTTCAGCTGCTGAAGCAAAGAATCAGATTGTTCAAAGATTTCTCCAGTCTTAGCTTTGGAAAAATCCCCACTTTCCTTCATCTTCTCCCTTTCCACATGTGGACTTTTGGAAGAAGAGACTTTACACCTCATGTACTTTTTTCTTTCTTTCTCTCTCTCACTTTCTTCCAAGCCACCTCCCCCAAAGCGGCACTTACTACAGTGACAAATGAAGCAATAATAAGGTTAGTCATTTAACTCCTTGCATCCTACTTAAAAATCACCCTAATTACTGTGTAATGGGTCCACAGAGGCAGAAGAGTCTGGGTGAAATCTACCCGGAGGGTACCGGTATAGTTCATCTGTCCGTTCCCTAATAGCACTCTAAAGTTCACCCTTATAAACATGTCACCTAGTCTATAATTAAGTGACTGGTCATTAGGTAACATATGTGGTACCTGTGGGTCACATATCAGTCAGCTGGTGATGGATCTTTATCCAATAGCTGTGCAGAAGCCGCTCCATAGCTCTCTGTCACCACAGCATTATTCTCAACGCAGAGCATACTCACGGAAGAGTTTGTGTAGGCGGGGGGTTTTAAGCAATAAACTCTGTGAAGAGTGAGAAACTGAGGGGAGGAGGGAGTGGAAGGACGGACACAGCTCAGCCTTCATCCTAGCAGCGTGATAAAAAGCTGAGTTTTTTCCTTTACGTTCTACAAGAGTACTGGTTCCTAAAGCGCTCTTCACACTTTGCGGACAGGTGAATTTCCTGTTCACGCTCAATATGAGTCAAGATTGATAATTACTATACTTTCATAAACTGCAAGAGGACACCCTCTTTCCGGGTCATATTAAATAAATAAATATCAGGTTATGCTTTTTAACTCCTTCAGCTTCCATAGATGTACAAGGCTGTGATGGACAAAGGGGAAAAACATAAGCTGAATCTATCCTGGATTTAACCAAGAAAACTGGAAGAATCTAGAAGGTACATCTGAGCAAACTCCCAGGTAACTGCATGAACTACACACCCAGGCAAATCCAGCCATTCATCAGTGTGGGCACACATACAGAGAAACACGGCCGGTTTCATTGCAACTCCCTTCCTCCCCCCACTGTGTGCAACGTGAAAGGCCTGATCAAAGGAGGTATCAGAACAGGAGCAGAACATTCGTTTTTCCTCAGACTGCACAAAAACGATGGTTTCCAGCAGGTTTTGTTGCCCCCAAGAGACAGAAAAGGACAGGTCACATGAAGTCTTGAAGTTCAGATTAGAGTCCTAGAAACCCTGAGGCTCATACTTCTTACAAAACTATTCGGTCATTTTATAATTTAGTAGTTCTCTGAACTGGCAAGAGAAAGAACATTAATTTCTTTGAGGAAGGCCCACAGAGGTGGTGCCACATAGCCAAAAAAAAAAAAAATTGTTGTAACTAATTTTGTCTGGGTACAGGAGGACTGTAACGCTGCCCGTGTGTTGCATACACCATTTTCAAGGAATTTACTTTTACCTTCTGCATTCTTGGATGCAATAATACAGTGAAAAGCTGGACCACACAGGTTTCCAGATGGTAAATGAGGTTTGAGTTAAGCTTTTCTGGGTAAGTAAATTATAAAGGAAAGGAAAGAGAAGGAAAAAGGAAAAAAAAAAGTATCAAAAAATCTCATGCCCACAATGTTTGAAGGTTTATAATTACTAGTTATTACCTCCAAGGAGGGTACCCAAGGCCATGATATTAAGGCCAACAAAACAAGACAAGACCTTGAAATCAGCCCTCCAACCCCAACTGTTGAAATGCATCTTAACTACCACACATATTAACCTCCCATGACATCTCTCCGGGCAACGTACCTCTCTGTTTGATGTTCACAGTAAAACATTTGGGCTGCCCACAGCTTTGGTAATGCAGGAAATGGAAGATTTGGCAAAAGCATTACATCGGCCAGTTAATTCCAAGAACAAAATTCGAAGACCAGGAAGAGGCGTATGTCCATCAATGACTAATTTACCCCATCGTATTTAGAGAGAAAATTAGATGTAAATGTGGAACAAAAAAAAAAAAAAGTCATTATTTGCAAGGTGAAGCAAAACAATGCATTTTGACTCAAATCACACTGGAAAGATAGCAGAGATACACAAATTTTGCCCCCCAGAGAATCTATTTAAAGTCTGCAATCAAGGAAAGTATGAAATCTAAAGAAATGCATTCTTCTTTTGTATACTTTGTAGAGAGCCAAGATGAGAATTTACAGAATGAGACATGCACTCCTTATAAGGCTATCGTCCTCTCATGTTCTTACTGGACTTCAGTAACTCTCTTCATAACCAATTCCATCAGTTTCTGCTTCCTTCATACCAAGAAAACATGCTGCCTTTGTACTCTCATGTTTTGCATATTTTACCAAATTCTCAGGTTCTTTAGTCAAAGACCAGATGAGCCAAGGAGAGTAACCTCAAACAATATCTAAAACATGATTGGTAATTTTAAAATAAAGCTCATTAAATACATGGCTCAAAGCTGCTGTCTAAGAAGGCTTGAACAGAGGTTGCTCCTTCCTGGCCTGTTGCTCTGTATTATGTCAATACCATAATTTGAAATAGTGTTTGCAAACAGCAAAGATGGCTCTTACATTTCAAGCTTTCCAGTAAAGAATTCAAACCTTTTACTTGGGGGTCTTTTACTCTACAAGACACCTCTGGATCTAGTATCAATCACCCTGTGATGGATAGGCATCCCATACCAGGGTCATTCGTACCTTCACTACTTATTGAACTGCAGCACCTCAACCTCACTGAATACTGACGGCTGATCTATATGATTCAGGTCCAATCAGAACAGTGATTTTTCAGTGTTAAGGACTTCCATCTGACATGTTTGCGCTGAGACTATAAAGGATCAAAATGGAGCACAGGAAAACAGCCCTCAAAGAGGGGGACTAGCCAACTATTTCTGTGTGTTTACACCACAACTCTCTGCACCATGTAAAATGATAAAGTGGTTCCTGGCTGAGGGAAAAAGAAAAAAAAAAGAAAAAAGGAGAGGAAAAAAGGAAAAAAGCCTGTAATTCAGAGTCAGGGTTGCTTATTCAAGAGCATGTGACTTTATTTGAACACGTAGTTGAAATATATCATTAGGACAATTCTGCTTCAAGAATTTGATCGCTAATTGGCACACAAAGGAGCATAAGACAAATTAAACTTACCCTTTGGCATGACCAAATATAAGAAGTCATGTTTAAGGAGAATGTAAAAACACAGAACAGCAGAGAGGATGGGTATAACACTGAGAGAAGCAAAGTTGTTTGATAGAAAAAGAATAGACTCAAATTCGTTTACAGTTAGAGTGGAGCCTGCATTAAGAAAGATAACTCAGAAACCTGTAAGGGAGGAAATACATGAGCCTACTTAAGAGAGGGGAGAGGCAATCTGGGGAGGACATTCTTAACAGTTCTCTCTCAATCAAAGGATTAAGCTAATCTCAAAAAACTCTTGCATCTAAACAGAAATGAAGCAGATTCCAAAGAAATAAATACATGGGTTTGAGACAGTTTTCCTTAGGTTTTGTCCCTGATTAGATGCATGTGTAACAGTGTCTTTTCAAAGGCAATAAGAGAAACCATTACTCAAACTGCAATTACTTCCTGTGCCAGCAAGGTGGTCTAATTGCCTTCTTTTGGCACTCTACTGTGTTCAACGCAGCACATGCTCTTCCCATGCAATGGCCATGCCCTGAGATACATCTTAGCTGAATGCACCAGAACACTGCCCCTAGAGGTCCGTTTAAGCTTAAGCTTATTTTCCTTACATACCTGGGAAAGCGATGTGGCAAGATCTGAGATTTCAACTGACCAGCAAGAGCTGGCTTTACACTTTGCCTGTGGTTACAGCTGTTCACACTGGTCTACTGCATTGCAAATAAAATGGAGAAACACGAGAAACTGACATAAGGAAAGGCAAATGAAGGAACATATTGTCCTTGTTCAGTGAACACAGTCAGAAGGATATTGGGATTTGCCTGGAATAGGACATAGAAGGGCTGATTCTTTACTGCTTACATCCTGTCTTATTACTTCTCTGCAAAGGGGATGCAGTTCATTACTCTATTTACACAAGTATAGGTGACCACGCAGAGACAAGGCAAGATATATAATACAGCCTTTAGAAATAAAACTTCTGCAACTCATTCCCCATTTAACAGTAGCTTGCTGGGTGGTCTTGAGCCATAAATGAAAGGCATGGCTAATAGTCTTACGCAGTAATTCCAGGGTCCAGCCACTCCACAGCAAAATACTTGCACTTTCTTAGTTGAACAATACTTTTAAAGTATAATATGTTTGGTTTCATTAATGTTTAAGATTATTTTGCCTTTGTTTTGCCCCATTTATTGAGAATTTTGTCCCTAAATACTTACTAGGGTCTCAAAAATTACTACCATCCCTGTGGAACAGGAATAAGCCATTGTTTGCACTTCATAGAACTGAAGAAAATATATACAGATCCACAGGGTTGTGGGTTTGTTTTTTCATACGTATGACATCCTCACAGAATGCCTTTTGTAAGTTTGAATCCATGTGAACTGCTGTTAAATTCTTCAAGAACTCATGGTGACCCAGTGATTTTCAGAAAGAACTCAAGTTTCATAACAGAAACATTATGTAAGACAACCACCGAGACCACGTTTCTGCTTTTTTGTCTTAAACAGGCACATCTGACCCATTAAAGAGCATTTTGATAGGATTTCTGCCCCTCCCCCCCGCCCCCCCTTTTCTGTGGCATCAATCACAGGACCAATCTGAGGGCAGGTGTTTATTTTATTTTTATTATTCTGCTAAGCACAGCATTCTTTACAACCTTCAGGGAAGGGGAATGGGGAAGAACAGCATCAACTTCCAAGAAAATATCAAAAGCTAATAACCATGCTTCTGAATTTTAATCTATAGCCAGCCCCAAAATAGTTCACTTCATACACTCTTTGCACTTTGGATGAGGAGAAGAGGAGGTGCTTAATTCCAGAATCATCTTAAAAGAGGCAACATATTAATAACTGTGAATTAACATTGATTCTTAAAGATTACAGTATTCTTCTCAAAATGGTAGCCTAAAGTTGAAACTTGCACAAACTCAGGATTAAAACACAAATAATAGTTCTCATGTGAATGCGTATTTTATAGAAGTTTCCTTTTTAGCTTGCACTGTAAATCATTTTTGCAAATCATTGGCAAAAGAAGTTCCTAGAACAGACCTGTGATAGAGCCCTTCGCACTAATGAGCTGGTTTCAGGACCACGGCCACAGGGCAGCGCTGAGGACAGGTAGCTACGTTTGCCGTTCATGATGCATGCAGCTGGTCATCGCATGCTCAGAGCCAGCAAGTCAAGAGCATTTGGCCGGTCATTTGGTGACCGATGTCAACACTCCTAGTAAATACCAGGTGCCTTAACCTACTCCAATTCCTTAGCTAAGGAGCCATGCAACCCTTCCAACGCCATACCCATGTCAAGCAAAGACGTTACCTCACAAACGCCTTCAGCACCTCAACATTCATCCTGTTGAAAATCTGTTTTCTAATTTGTCTTCTCAATCCTCTAGCTGTATTAATTTTACTACAGGTGAAAGACATGAGTATATTTATGCAACAGAAACCACCAAATAATAAAGATGACTACAACACTTCCAGATTTTTGGAAGTCCGTTGTCACAGAATCAGAAGGAAACACAGCACAGAAGTAAGAAGAGAAACTGCAATCCAGAATTACTTAATTTTGACAGGAAAGGCTAAGATACTTTTTAATAATGCTACTGCTTTCAAAGATGCCAAAGGACTTGTAGGCTTTACATACCTGAGTTCAGTTAAGTTATAGACAGCCACTCTGCCAATCTACCGTTGCTTTCTGATTCTTTGTATAAGGCTTATTACTATAGGTTGAAAAATAAATAAGGATTAGTTTCAGCAAGATAAAAATTTGAGATTCCTTTTATGGCTTTACCTTCCAGTTTTGATTTTCTGTAATTATTTTGTATTACTATCACCTTTCACAGGCAAAGGTGCTGATAAACTTCTAGAGTGTGGTCTGGCACAGGTTACAGTCATTATCCAAATAGACCAACAGCTTTGACATCATAGCTACTTGTAATTATGAAATAATATTTATGTCTTCTGCACAGAAACTGAAGAAAGCTGTATCAGGATGGTCCTTAGAAAAATATGTATGGAGAAGAAACAGGGTATCTCTATCCAAATATTTATAACTACGTACAATAACATTCTTATACGTACAAATAAATGAGAAAGCACAGTCCCTGACAAAACCAGATCATTCTCAAAACAGACAATGCCCAAGTACGGGTGGGTTCCAATAACACGTAAGCTAGCAAGATCCAGGCACTGTGCACATCATGTAAGTCTCAGGCAGTGTGATTTGTTTATTTTATTCTATAAGTGAAAAGTAGATAGTCACAGGTAATATAGGAGGAAAAAAATAAAATCTAGGTCTGAGTTCTGGTCTGGATGGATTTTTATGCTAACTGTACAAGATCTCCAGTGACCCCAAGCAAGGAGAATAGTCTTGTCTTCAGTCTCCTCAAAGGCACAAATTGCATTAGTCCAGCATGTAACACTAGCTCGATGAATTAGCTTTTTCTTCACTAAGAGATTCTTTCTATGTAAATGTGAATAATCCCTGCACAGAGGAGAGAAAAAGGGCAACTCTTCCCACAGCCAAGACACACAATTATACTCACGTTTAAAAAGTACAAATAGTTCTATTTCATATATAAAATACACATAAAGTTAGGTCAGAGAAGTTTAATTATTAGTGATCTGTTAAGACCATGAGAATACCCTGAATCCAACAGAAAGGTGGAACAGGCAACAGAAAACCAGGTGTGGAGGGGGACCCTCAGCAGATTTGCCAGTGGGCAGACATGGACTGCGGTCCCTACGGCCAACCTGACCTCCGCCTTCCAAGTCCAGGAGGCCCTTATCGTATCACCATGATCATTTAAGAAAAACAAACAAAATCCCCACACAAATGCCTATTCAAAACAGACTGTCAAGGGTTGTGCAGAAACATCACCTTTTTTTGCTGCTGTTAAGAGATGCTTAGAATTCGAGCAATTTGATTCTGTAGGAAACCACACAGTCCATTTCACACGAGCTTCACCTTATTTGAGCTGCTGTCAGAAACCCACCATGTATTTCCAGAGAAGCCTTTGAAGTCAGGATATTGCAGCCAGTCTAACAGAAGCAGGAAAATAACTTCTGTCACAAATTTAGCAGCTCCCTGTTCCTTGCATCGTGTGCTTTCCTTCCGAGTCAAAGCAGAGCTCAGAGAGAACAGCTGTGGACTCTACAACATCTCTCAGTGAGAACAGGCGCTGGTTTAGATCAGTATAAATACTGGCTTTATTTTGAATAGTTTGTGTAACTACCTAAAACTGAACACTTGCTGCAGGAGTTCAGGTTTTGCTTCATTTGAGTTTCTTGCAACTAAAAGCTTCACCATTTGAAATGGCCAAATGCCATTCCTGGAGTTAGACTTGAACAGAACCCAGGCTCTCTGCAGTGGAGTCTGTTGTACCCACGTGGTTTCGGAGCTGGTGTCAGCTGTGTGCACAGTTTAATAGACTATTGAGTTGTTGCTGCCTTTTGAGGATGCCCCATCCCTGGAAGCATTCAAAGCCAGGTTTGTAGCACTTTAAGCAACCTGGTCTAGCTGAAGGTGCCCCTGACCATGGCAGGAGGGTTGGAACTAGATGATCTTTAAGGTTCCTTCCAACCCAAACAATTCTGTGATCCTATGGCTTGTGAGCAATTTGCAAATGCTGTTGAGACACCTATTCAGCAGTGATACTCGCATTAAAGCCAATATTTGACCTGCAGCTTAACACACTTAGTCACACTGCTATAAAAAGAGGAGCATTTTGATAGAGAAAGGATCAAGATGTCAAAGATGAGCTCCTGCTATATAACCATTACCTACACACTCCCAATCAGATAAATCACTTTCAACACAACAAAACGCATCTTCCAGGAGCTCATGCAAATGTTTATTCCTGTCAGGCAGAAAGGATGGAGAAGGAAGACCCAGAGACGCTTCTGTGGAGCAGCAGCAACAACGTCACAGGATGAACGTCAGGTAGAACTTGGACGAATACCACTTTGACTCAGAATAATTTTTGAGCAAGAGATATGAGGGATCATCTCAGGCTCTTCTCATTAATGATGCAATACAAATTCGCCACTGCTAAAAGCAACCTGCTATCGTAGGTAATACCACCCTATCCGATTTGCCCACATTGTGCTGCCTACTGAGTGACTACTTATTGCTCCAGTTACAGTTAAAACTAGCAGCTGAGCCCTGTAGCTCTAAATGGTTGAGATGTCAGTAAATACTTTAAGATGACCCTAAAACAGTTAAGCTGCAATAATCTCCTGAAATGTTTAAGTGGCTTAGGTCACCAATAAACTGCTTTTGTGAGTTAATAAGAAAAGCTGCTTAATTAGGACAACAAGCTATTCACCTGTACATCCCAATGAAGAGAGCCAATTATACTTTTAAAAGTTACATAGTTCTGTAATCCCATGGAAGTCAAAGCATTTGTTTAAGCATTCACTGAGTAAAAACGCACACGCACAAACAAACCTACACAAATCTGGTGTAGTTTGTGCTTAACTGTTATTTAGTTCTACGTTTTACATACAAGTGTTATCTTATACTTTGTGTTTTAGTTATGTGACTTCATCAGTTATATTTTGCAACACTACAGGCCTGGGGCAGAGGGGCTGGGAAGCTGTGTGGCGGAGAAGGGCCCGGGGATGGTGGCTGACAGCCGGCTGGGCATGAGCCAGCAGTGCCCGGGTGGCCAAGGAGGCCACCAGCCCCCGGGCTTGTGTCAGCGCTGGTGCGGCCAGCAGGAGCCGGGCAGGGATGGGGCCCCTGTGCTCGGCCCTGGGGAGGCCCCACCTCGAATGCCGGGCTCAGGTTTGGGCCCCTCGGGACAAGAAGGGCCTTGAGGGGCTGGAGCGTGTCCAGAGAAGGGCAGCGGGGCTGGGGCAGGGTCTGGAGCACAAGTGTGCTGGGGGGCGGCTGAGGGGGCTGGGGGGGTTTAGCCTGGAGAAGAGGAGGCTGAGGGGAGCCCTTCTCGCTCTCTGCAACAACTTCAAAGGAGGTTGTAGCGAGGTGGGGGTTGGTCTCTCCTCCCAGGTCACTAGCAACAGAACGAGAGGAAAGGCCTCAAGCTGCATCAGGGGAGGTTTAGGTTGGATATTAGGGAAAAATTCTTCTCTGCCAGAGCGGTCAGGCCCTGGCACAGGCTGGCCAGAGAGGTGGGGGAGTCACCATCCTTGGAGGTATTTAAAAGACAGGTAGACGTAGCACTTCAGGGCATGGTTTAGGAGGCCTGGGGGTGTTGGGTTGATGGTTGGACTTGATGATTCTAGAGGTCTTTTCCAACCTTAATAATTCTATGATTTTGCAGAACACAGCACATGCTGTACACCACCACACTGGCCAGTTTAACTACTGAGGACTGCCCAGCCTGACTGCTTCCTTTAAGGAGAGATCACCAGCAGAAGATTTTTCTACAATTTCTCAAAATTTCAAAACTTGGAGAGATAAAATGAACAGCTGAAGCAGTTGAGCTAGAATTATTTCTACAGTTTCTCTCTTTACATATCAAAAAATACCTTTATAAAGCATACATTTCAAATTACTTGCTCTTCTACAAGAAGCGGTCTCTAGAATTATTACTGACACCACAAGAGTCCTTTTAAGTATGTATTTTTCAAATGTAATTGAAATTTCACTTTCTAATTTAGACTGATGTCTGTATTTATTTTGTGTTATTTGTTCAGAGCCAGATTACAAGAAAAAACAAGCCAATAGATCACAATTCAACTCCTATTTACTCAAAATCTTGCAAAAACAATCACCCTGTATTATTATTATTTTATAATAAATTGTTTGAGTAAGAATTCAGTGCTAAACGTAAGCTTGTCAAAACACAGTCATTGGTAACATCGCAAGATTGCACAAGCAAGTCAACAGGCTTCTTATTTAGTTGTGTCAAACTATTTAAAAGCTGTTTCCAAGCTTGCAGGTTGAGCTGCACATGTGATCTGGGAATCAGACCGCACATCTAATATAGAAGTCTGGTCCTAATTTTCTTTTACAAATTGCCAGTATACTACAAGTAGATTCGTAACTTATTGGAAGATGATTCACTATAAAAATGTTAGAATAGTTTCACCATGTTAACTGGTATGCTAGGGTTACTTTTGTTCAAAGCGCCATACTTTGGGGGCGGGGGAAAAAGTATCTAAAGCATGTCATCTTTCAAGTCTTCACCTAGCTCATCTGAATAGGAGGCAGGCCAAAATTTTAGGCAAATGACCAAATACATGATTCAGGCAGGGTTGGCAGAACTAGCCTTACTGACCCAGAGCATAAGGAATTCATCAGCCTCATGACAAATATGCAAGTACAGATTTAATAGAAGGGAACGAGTCATTTGTTGAGTCTGCTGAGTTTATCATGTGTACAGACTCCGTCGATGGACACACAATAATTTTCTGGTTTTCTTTTATTTTATACAGTCTCCTTTCTCTTAATTGAAGAATTAAAATTAACAACCTCAAAATCAGCGTGGGTTGCCAAGCATCTCGCCTCGCCTGACTGTGAGTCTGGGACAGAAAAGATTTAACGTGAAAAAATTCAACGTAAAAAAATTCAGGTTGGGAGTGACCTTCTGCACTGATTGACTTTAGTGGAATGTAAATGATGGGCAGTAAATCAGGCGACGTGCACGCCGCTCAGTGAATCATACCATTCCCTTCAATCCCATCTAGAGGGAGAGACATAAATCCTCCCAGTTCAAGCTGGGCCATGAGCAGTCCTTTATATTTCCAATTAAAGATGTACTGTCCTTTGCCCAGCATTCAGTTGGGACGCCGCACATTAATATGGTAATCAGCAACCCAGCAGCGGGCCATGGGGGCCTCATTGTCTCTGCCACATTCATCCCCAGGCTTCCTCCCAGCTGGACAGAGGAGGGTTCAGTGTGACAGGCAAATCCCAAGAGACAACAGAGAACCCTTCATTAGAACTGATTTTAATGCCACGCTGCCAGTAGGCAACATGTTTTGATTATCAGGGCTTTCACACAGATCCTCCAGGGCTGGAGGCCAGATACAGATGCTTCCCAGCACTATACAAACAAGCGCACAGTCCAAACGCAGCATTGCGGCTTGAATACCTATCAATCACCGTAACGTCACCCCACAAGCGCTGTAACTGTGAGGCTCCCTCTTATGGGAACAGCTTCGCTCCTTGTCTGTGAAATCATGGGAGGTTATAGCAGAGATAACAACTGATGGCCCCACGGCTGAGAAGCGTTAAGGGACATCCAGCCCTGCAGCCACCACCAGCATTTCTCTGGGCCCACAGGTAAAGGCAATGTTAGGTAGGGCCTGGAAGGGGCTGCCTCTCTATGAGAGTCTGGCAGCCATGACCCAGCCTCCTGTTGAGCACTCTGTGCCCCTCGTTACACTGCTGCAGGACAACGTAACCCAGAAAAAAAGGGAAGGAGCCAGGGAGGCACGGGTGATGGTCACTTACTGCCCTGGTGTTTGAGATCATCTCAGGGAAGATGAGTTTCAGCATGTGACTAGAAGACAGTAAATCTCCTCAGACCTTCAGAGGCAGCTGCAGGGAAAGTGATTAACGAGACAGATTCAAGTTAACAGACTTGAGATTTTAGGTAATGGAAATGAGGGCTGGGTGGGCATGACAAGTCCTATCACTTCATACAGCAGTAAAGACAGGATGCCTAAAAACGTGAGCCAAGGAACTGATTTTTGTTGTTGTTTTCACTACTTTGGCATCAAGTTGTTCGGGGAATAATTGACCCCATCCACCCAAACGTTGGTGAATGAACCTCAGGCCTTCGAGTAGAAACTGACAGTTGTAAATTCACAGCTGAAAACCTCCAAGTTCTCCAGCAAAATTTCTTCTACAATCCTGTTATTTAAACCACCTCATCACTCTGATGCAACCCCTTTTGCCCAGATCTTCTGTAAAAACTGAACGGAAAGAGTGTAAACAGACCGTGAGATCTGGGGTTAATATAGTTTGGTGCTGATCTTGTGCTCGAACCCCTCTAAGCTCCACTGCAAGCAGTTCAGACACAGCTCCGGAGGTAGTCCCGGGCTTTTAAGACCTGACTCTGTCAACAGCAAAGAAAATGGAGGTATCGGGCAGGTAACTCAGTACCTCGCTTTGTGGCTCAGATTAGGATTGCTAACTTGGTTTTTAAATAATGTGGCTAGATTAAATGGATGCCAGTTACTTCTCTAGAGGTGGATTACAGTACTGCTCTGGGGGGCAGTGGGGTGGTTTGCCTTGAATTCCCATGTTGCAGACCAGCAGACACTGGGTTTTTTAAAAACATGGGGGTTTTACACCTGCGGGAAGCAGGTAAAACCTATTTTATTTGTGGTAGACAGTACCTTATAAGAAGATATCCTTTTTGGGGGTTGACTTCAGGGAGGGATTTACCTTCCCTAAAGAGATGGAAAGAGAAATTCTGGATCCAAAAGCAACTCCTCCCACACTGGCCACCTTACTCCACCCCACCCTCTTCAGCGCTCCATAGCTATTTTTAACATCTCATTTCCTCACATTATGGCAATTTACATACTTAAACACATCACATTAGCGTCCAAAACATAAACAAAGTGAGATAATGCACTGTAAAGAGAGTATTAAAAAAAAACCCTGTAGATACACACACAGGAGCTTTTGGAAATCAGGCAGTTCTTTGAAGCAAAGCAGTTGTCCTGTATCAGTAATAGGAGGATTTCTCAGCAACACTTTACAATAAAGCAGACTTAATGAGAGCTGAGCAGTGGTGTAATTCCTGTGGAATTGCATATTGAAAGCTACATTCATACCCAAGGAGCCCATCAGGACCAGTATTGTCAGCATGAATGCTGAAGGAATTGCAACATGAATTGCCATTTTGTTATCAAGTGCTTCCGATTGGCTCTATCCTGCCATCTGTGTCATTTGGAGGATGTGAAGTAGCACAGGTCCGAACTTGGGCATCTGAAAGGTGGGTCAAGCGGAAATTCTATGCTGCAGTATCCTCTGCTTCTTCACTGAAGAAGTTCAGCGCACCTGTCTTCCTGTTATTGTGCAAGCAAAAGGGGCCAAAATAGAGAGCCGTTTGCCAGGGACTGGGGTAAGGCAACTCTTTTCCCCTTAGGTGAAGGGGGAACACAATTTATTGATGTGTCATACAAAACCTGATGATAGATCATAGCAAAATGCTGCTTAGAAAGAAGAGGCTGCAAATTATCCGGCTCTTTTAAAGCTCCTGCTGCCTTTTCTATTTCTTCATGATGCTACAGTAAATATTATATGATTTAAAAACTTTAAAAGCCCCCCAGAAAAAAAGGAATGTGCAGGTCATGTCATATGTAGCTCTACAGAGAAACAGATTTCAAAACTGTTTGAGAGACCTGGAAGCCTAAATCACTTCCCCAAAACAACAAAATCACATAGAAGATCACTTGCAGCGTTTAAAATCCAGTCAGGATCAGCTCGTCTACGTTCTTTTGAATTGGACAGATGCACAAAACGATTTTTGAAAGGTTGGTGGTTTTTTTTTTTTTCAGTTTTCCTTTGTTAACATCTATTAGAATAGTTATTGAGAAAAAAAATCTTAAGTGAAAAAATATCTCTGCTCTATAATTTAGGTACCAACGCCCCAGTGAGTTGGATTTGGTACCTCTGTATGATTTCCCATTTCTGTCTTTATTTACAATTCCCTTTCAGCCTTCAAGATAAAGAATTACTGTGTTGTTCATCTCCTTAAGTCAGTATTGCCACATTGGGATGCTTTACAAGCAGAAAAGTATATTTTGACTCTTGACATAACCCTTACACCACTAATAATCTGGCAGCCAAAGAGCACTACATGTCCTCACAACCCAAGAGACATGCCAAGCCTGATCCATATACACATGGTAGAGCAAACCACACCACCTTTAATTTCCACTTCTTTTAAAGTTCTTCCAACCTGACACCTCCCATCTGCTACGTCTGTTATGTGGCTCATACAAGGGGAGAGCAGGCACAGCCATGTGTTGCCATGGAGAAAGATCCCTCCTAGCCGGGCGCCCATGAGTGCAGAGCACGGGCCCCCACCACGCACAGCACCACGCTGCTCCCTGCCCAGGAGCCCCAGGCACAGCTGGATGGCAGACAGCAGATGCACTGAATCACTGCTGCTGGCACACAGAGTCCAACAGTGTGGGAGAGACAGTGCTGCTTCCTTTCAAAGGCACGACATCCAGCTGGTAGGGACTGAACTGCACTCACAACGAATGCCAAAGTTTGACAGAGCCCTACGCACCTCCTGTCGGTGAGCATCTGTACACTGATGGGTCTTGCAATTTGCAATACGCCATGCTTTGTGTTGTAACACTTTCCATCTAACAATTTCATAGCTCCATAATGGTTAGGGCAAGGATACACTTACCCCTTTTCATCTGAGATAAACTGAGGCTCAAATGAAACTTCTTGTTCCAGGTTGCACAGCAATCAGTGGCAAAGGCAAGGCAAAGACATAATAGCCACGTTTAACGGGATGGAGCCAAACAATATGAACTTAAATGGATGGCAAATGGACCTGTCCTCACAGAGGTGCATCCAGGTTGTACTTCTGCCACGTTCAAAGCCATCACTTGGCTCTATCGTGCAATTTCTCTGTGGCTTGATGCAGACGAAGGACCTGTACCAAACTGATACGCCTCAGATGATGACAAATGCTGTGCAAATGCTGCATACATTACAAATGTTACAATGGGTGCTTATGGATCCATTCCGTGACAATCAAGTCATATGACAGAGCAGAAGAAACAAATTTTTTTAAAAATTAAATTATTTAAATTTACAGTACTATAAAAAATGAATGAGTTTAAATATTTCCAGATCTACCAGAAGAATTATTCAAACTAAGTTTATAGGTCTGACTTTCCCATACATCACTCTAAATCAGGAGGGATTTCACTAGACCTGAATGTAAATAATTTATGATCTAATGGGAAATGTGTTTCACATACTAAAAGCTTAAGAATAGTTCCCTCCCCAGCATCAAGGTCCCAATTCAGCAAAGCACACACTTAACATTACAACCGTTCAACTGAAGTATCATGTATTAAAGACAAAAAATTAGTCACCTTTAGAAAGCCTTGGTTGTAGTTCCAGTGATGGCAATAAATAAACCTCCTCTAGCGCACACATTACTCCCAGGACCGTGCCTACATCCACAATCACGTTGCCAGCGACGCACACAAGAGAAGGTGTCCATCTTCCTTTCAACTCTATTTCAGCTGAGTAGAGCTTGATCCTGCAACACTGGCTCACAAGAGTGCTTGCACCAGGCTTCAGCGAAATGAGAGACCGATGAATGTTTTTAGAATGAAGCTCAGACTTAACAGAAAGATATTTGCTTGATAATTTGAGACAGATAACTATTTCCTTTCAGGCAGCTTTTCCCTCTTAGCAAGTAATTGAGCACCATCTCTAGTTCATATCCAGAGGGAGGAAGAGATTAACCCTTGTATTTAAACTGTTAATCCTTTTAGCACAGTGGCTCTACCTGCAAAAATCAGTTGGACTGTACTTTTGTGGGTCCTATAAAAATGGCAATGTTTGGACCATAAGGGGCAACTGAGGAAAAACTCGCCTTTTCTTTCCTTTGAAATGAGAGAGGGAGACGGGCATCTTAGAAATTCTGCATTTCAAAGTTATCCTTCTTCCTTTTGTTGGGGGGTAACACAATCAGACTATTTAAAGAATTCTCTGATGATATTTTAAAAAGGCTTTGGTTACACTGCCTAGGGGAGTTGAATAAAACAAAGGTTAATTCAAAGATTGTGCACAGTTTTGTGATCTGTCTCAGCTTGGTTGCTCTTCTCCTTGATTGCATGCATCCTACTTGTAGGGATTTAAAAGGAAACTTCAGCACCTGAAAGACCGATCCCTGCCTCTGCGGTGGGAGCAAGTTCAAAACCACAATTCATGCACAGCTCAAATGAGTAAGCAGGACCTATCTTAGGTACGTGTCATAGGTCAGATGCATTTGAGCACTCCCTAAAGTAGCCCACAGTAGCACTTCCCACTCTGGTTTTATTTCTTACTACTCCTTATAAACACTGTACAGATAAAATACATGAGAGAAGCCAGGAGACACATGTACAACCTGATGCCCAAGCCACAGGGATCTCTAGTCTCCTTGCTATGTCCCATTTGCATCTGCTATTTGAATCTTTAGCAAGTTGCTTAGCATAGGCTTCAGCTCACCTGACTTAGATGAATAAAATAGGGATATCTACATGCAGGGGCATCTTCGAGATACCCTTCATGATCAGTAGGAAAAAATGGTGTTTCCAGAGTACAGTCATTTCCTTCTAATGGGGACAGGTAATAATAAATCCCTTTCCAGGACTGCCTGTTTCACAGTGCTTCTCACTGTTCGTGGGGGTCGGGCGAGCACCGAGGAGCAGTCTGTATGTTTAATCCCGCCCCTGCAAGACGGGCTGGGCCTCATGAAAGCAAGTAGAAAAATTCCCATTCGTCTCAGCAGGCACTGAAACAGGCATCTAACCTACCTAGTGACTGTGGGGGTTGGTTTTTTTGGGTTGGTTGGGTCTGTTTTGGTTTTTTAAACTGGGCTTTTAGCAGTTTAATGATTCCTCCAGCCAGCCTCAAAACGCAGTTGATAGCCAGGACTCCGGTTCAGCGCTCCAGCCTTGCGAGGCTCTGTGCCAGGCTGACTTTTAAAAATGTTAAGAGCTCGCATATCAGTTCAATACTTCTGAGGAACAGAAACTTTTCTAGAATTTAATACTACTGTCAACTCTTACCTCTTCAGGTATTAAGATGACTCCTCTAAGCCCAGTACGCGTTATGTATTAGCGCTAAGAGAAGAGTTACACAATTTTTATTCCTGTTTGGAGTAACTTTGGGAAACACAGCATATTTTCACTTATATAACGCATAGTTTGAATTCAGATAAATCAGATATAACATTATATATGCCTGTTTCACTCAAAAAAAATAATCACTTTTTAGATGAAAACTTATGTTGCCAAAATAATAAAGATAAATCCAGCTTTGAATTGAGCAGGCACATTTCTACAGCTATTCAGTACATGTGCATGGGCCAGAGATTTAGACACAGGTCCAGTTATAAAAGAGTGCCAAACTTAGGCTTAGTCTTGAATAAGTATAATGATCAGATAGAGCCAGCTGCAAGCTGTACGCTGTCTGGGCTCCAAGCTGACTAGATGCAAACCAGTCCTGCTCTGAAGCTGGGACAGGGTGGATTTCGCTTGTGCGCACCCTCGCTAACATACCTGGATAGGTTTCCAGACAATACTGAATTCTGAACAGCCCTCTCAGATGGCGATGGACAGTGAAGACACATACAATATTAACTGTGCTGTCCTTCTGGGCCAAAGGAGCTTGCATCTTCTTGCTGTTTATTTTTGCTACCATAAGTGGAATTTCCTTATTTATCTAGGCTGATAGGTCTGTTGTGGACAATTAGGAACCAATCCTGCAAGGTGTATATATACAGTATTTGAGTCTTAAGGGTTAGTGCTGAAAAACACTTCTGAATTCAAGAAGTTTTTACCAAATACCATTCTGCGCGCAGACACTAACACTAAATCTAGCAATTAGCAGTGTAAGCTATATTTTGTGTTAATTATAGTTTAAGGAACAAACTAATCTATTTTATGGTTACAAAAACATACATTTTTTTTCCTGTATGAATCATTATATTTTTCACTTCTTTTCACCTTTAGCTTCTCTCTGGCCTATATCATTTTGCTGACAAAATCTTTATTATTTAGGGTTTTCCTCTATAAACAGGACTGCTTTCCTGCATTTGAAATATGGACAGAGAACATTCAGCATGGAAACCTTTCAAAAAAGGTGGATTTTTTTTCAGCTAGAAGGGTGGAGATGACTAGTCTTGAGAGTTTTCATGCTTCCTGAAATGCCTTTTCACCGCAATGTAACTGAGTGATGACCTTCTGTTCTGATCCACAGGTCTGAAGCAGAATGGTCCTGCACATTCTTATAATTTCCGCAGGAACTGGTGCAGTGCCAAGTTCATTTCAGCTGCTGAAGGAAACGGCTATACCTCAAGTTCAGCAACCTTAATAGCCTTGAGCCCATCGCATAATGGCATTATTCTGTATGTTAGATGGTGCATAAAATGCATTACACCAATATTTAAACTATCATGGAACTGACCAACACAGTGAGAATTGGCCAAACAAAAGGAAGCTCAATTTTGAAGTGTCCAATCTTGGCTTTGCTCCAGTTTGAGCACAGCTAAAATAAATAAATAAAATTGCTGTAATTTCTCTGTGTATTTAAACAAAAACAAACCCAACTGATTGTGATTCCAGTGCATTTCACTTTAATACTTAATAAAAAAAGTGAAGGTAAAACCAGAATGTAGTTTTTAAAGAAAAATCAAGAATGTTTCACTAAAAAAAAAAACCAAACACAACCCACCCCACAAGAAATCTTTGTGCTTTTCTTTCAACTGAGATATCATCAGAATAATGATGATTTGACAGAACTGAATTCAGATGGAGCTTTACCAAAGTCTGCAACAAGCTCGTATTTTATCTTCAACTTCACAGCATCCTCTGCATCTTTAAACCACTGAAAACCACAGGAGTTATTCTCAACAGTTACAGTTAAGATAGGAATCAAGCCATGTATCTCCATATTCTGTTCAATCAAAATGCATCTGATTTTAAAAGCTTGCTGTATTATCATCTCAATAATCCCTTTGCCTTGTCTGCAGAGTCACAACAAAGCCATAAATTCCCATTACTTTGATCTTATACAGAGATATCTGTATACACATACATTTGTTTCTACAAATACTGAATAATCTGCATGCATGTATTAGGTATCTGCTACCAGTCTTACTTCCCCCCCCCCCTTTTAAGAGCTTAGAGTATATTGTTGTGAAAAAGTACTCCAGCCTTCAAAATGGCCTGATGGTATTTCAAGTGCTGTTTATTCACATGTGCATTGGAAATGCAGACACTGTTCATATACTCATGACACAATAACAGTGTTAAGACGACACATAACTCTGCACAGACAATAGAAATCTAGTATTTTGTCTGTATTAACACCCACTGAATTAAGGTAAAATAGCCACCAAGTTCCTTCTGAGATGCTTAACTGTGTAACATGAAGGCTCCTCCAACCCCTTTAAAGGGGTCCCATTTTCAGAAGAAGCAATTTTGTTACTTCCTGCAATGCAGTCTACGTAAAATCATTTCTGGACACATAAAAGTCAAAAATCTTGCCTGGGCATCTCAAGTTTAAAACACCTCAGAACTGGACAATACAATCCCATAGAAAACACAGACTGATCACCAGTCTTTCACTGGGAAAGGACTCAGATTAAAAGCAGCAAGTAATATCTGGGATATTACTGAAAGCAGCCCTTGCCCACCGCTAAGTACCATCTCCAGCATCACTCCCAAAGAAAATCCACTTGCCCTTCTTCCCTCTTCGGGTGGCTCTGGCACCCAAAGTTGAATTGGCAGGTTCGAGCATAACCTCCCTGACAATATAAATCCGTCTGTAATACATTCAAATCTCCATCTACTCTCTGGCCATGTTGATATGACAGGATTTTAAACCATGAATATTCAAAGTAGCTCCATTTCAGCTTTCATATGTTTTAGCGTAAAGGGCTTCAGCTGTCTGATCTAGGAAAAATAAAAATTACAAAAGATTTCCAGGTACTACTGAAAACACCATTATCTTCTTGAAAAAGTTGGGTCTTGTCCCCCCTTACACTAATCAATAAGTAATATGTTTGTTTATTTCATTACTGATGATAAACAGATCAATAAAAGGTTATTGCATGTAACTTCCCATTGATATTGTAATCCTGTTCAGTTAATAAGCATTGCTTCTTTTTTGACCACTGCTTGCACTGCAGATAACATGGCAAAAGAGATAGCAAAGCAGAAACTGGTGCAAGGAAAAACAAGCTGCCCCCCCTCCAAGAAATCAGAAAAGCCTGGATATTAATACACAGTGATGCTTTCAACCATTTCCAAAAGTGTAATTTCATTCAAATGTTGTTCTTCCTACTGCTGCAAAATGTGCTCGAAAAACATGAAAAACGCTTGTAATATTTACAAGATGTCATCGCAGTAAAATATTAATATATTTTCCTTCTTGCAGAACAGTGTATTCCTATTTCCACAGAAATTTGCAATGGGTTTATTAAAGCAATTCAATGTGTACAGTACAAGCTTTTTCAGCATGCACATTGCACCCCACACTAACTAGGACTAATGCCAATACAATTTGTACTATGGTAATCTATTAGATGCAGACAGACTTGCTGAAGCCTGAGGGGTTGAAACAGAGTGGCTACATTGGGTAAGTTTTGCACAACCCAGACCTGAGACGGAGTGGAGCAGGGACGATGCAATCCCAGCACTACGATGGGCTATACCGGCACCGAGCTTTGCTCATACTGCATGGCAGCCCACGGGAGTGGGATGGCAGATGAGTCTCCCCCTCACCGCCATGCAGACAGTACCTCAGGGCCTCCTCGCTCTCCTGGTGCTCAGCTGGCTCCTTTCAGCCTCCAATTCCTCTTGACTTACTTGACCAGAGCTTGAGCAATATTGCCACCACTTTCAAATTACCCAGAGTTCAAAATCACTGCTGAGTAGAAACATAATTCACCATTTCATAAACTCTACATTTTCAGTGTCTCCTTACCTAATCCTCTGGCCTTCTGCAGCTCCGTAAGAGTGCTGAGTAAGCAAATATTTTGATCGTAGTTGGCCTCAAGCAAGCCTAGGTTGGTTGAGGTCAGCCAAATTTGGCAGCTGCGTTTTGCCAACCCCTGCCCTCCTGCTCAGAAGCAGACAAGCAGCAGCTTACTCCTTTACTGGCCTCTTCCCAGGCCATGTTCCCACAGAGGGAACTGAAGGTCTCCTTTCCATTGCAGCCAGTCCTCAACTCAGCTGAGGTCTCCTGCCGTAGCTTTTCCCCAAGGCTTGGCATTGCCTCAGGTATTGAGGACAGGGTTTTGCCTCAGGTATTGAGGACGTTCCAAAAGCTTTTGGACTCTTTCTTAGTTCACATGAAGGCTTATGGGCTCCATCAGGCAGGCTTCCAGTGCCAATTCTCCCAGCTCCCTGAGATAAAACACGTGATGCCCAACCCCTGCAGATGAGGGCAGAAAGAACACAAACTCAGTACGCTCTCTATCTGGGACAACAGTAAATGTGCATGCTCTTTCCATCTTTTAACACCAAAGACAACCAGAATATGTCAGCTGGGGCTCTTTCCAACACTTTCAAATGCTTCACAGAACAGCACTTGCTTTTACCGTTATTCTTATGCTTCTGAAATAAACAGCACGGAAAAAAACAGTGCTAATTGACAACAGCTTACAATACGACAGTCAAATAAACCAAGCTTGAGATCAATCAAAGTGGAAAGGTTTTAATTATCCACACTTCCAAACGTAAGGACAAGGCTAGAGGTAAGTATACTCTGGGTCTGTCTGCTAGTCCCATAGCTTCTCCCCCAACACCGCAAGGATGCCAAGTTAATTATCATTAATAATCATTAACATCCTCCCAGCCTTTACAGTTAACACTGGAATGTTAGAAACTAAAGAAATACACTTAAGGTAGATTGCCTGCCTTATTTGAATGAGACAGCCTTAATTTTGCAGCTTTGTGCTTTCTAATAGCTTAAGCTTTTGTCAGTGCTTGCCAGTTGTTTTCATTAGCTGATACTATTGGAAGTTAAAACACACTTAAGCCTACAATATTCATTTTACAAGTCTTCATAAATAAGGCTGAGGCGTGTAACCTGCAATTAAACTAGAAAATGCACTATAAGGTGAGTTTATTAGCATTTGTAAAGAGGAGGTCAGAATGATCCCAGAGCTTTTTTCCCCTGTAACTTCGAGAAGTGAGAATTTACTAAAAAATAGTGTGAGGTAGGGAAAGAGTTGGAAGAGAAGAAAAAGTAAAAAAGAATAATGGAAATGCAGAACTAGTTTAAATACTTATTCACATACCAGGCACTCCACAGGACTAACATGTATTACAACAGGTTTGCAAAACTAATGCCATGAGGAAAAGGTTTCTGACTGTAACGGCATCTGACCATGCTTCCTTTTATCCTGGAGGGAACATGCTCAACTAGTACAGAGTTTATGAAGGCCATGAATGAGCACAAATACAATTCAGTGACCTCCAGTGTCCTTGTCACCCACATGTGATATTTATGCATGTGAGGCTAGTCTGAAGCCTCTCTCAAACTCCCATTCATCACTAGCCCATCAGATGCTGTCTAGACCATATATCTCTACCTGGATGCTTGCTAATCTTTGACTATTAAACAGGGATAAAACAAAAATTTTATACTGGGGGCCTGTCACTCAACTATTTGGATCTACTTTGTGGCCAGCTCCTTTTGAGAGAGAGCTGAATATAACCTTCATCTAGGCCCTGTCCTGTGCATATAATACTCCTTAGCAAGAGCCAAATTCCCAGGTTATATATATCAGCATGGGTCTGCTCAGTTCAATGGAGTCATGCTAAATTACACCAGCTAAGGATCTGGCCATACATTTTCAAGGTACTCTATAAATTAATTAAGTTTTATAGCAACCTTGCACGGTTAAGCAGTAGAACAGTAAAGTGGGAAAAACTGCAAGAACTCCAAGCCAGTGGCACACTAGGAAACGCTGCTTTCCAAAGGGCAAATATTCTGATGGCTTTTCTTTTTAAATGTACATTCTGTCCTTCCTCAGACAAAAACCCTCTCTAAACTCCGCAAAGTCAAAAATAGTTGTAGCATCAAGCTGCAGCATTAAGAACTGAACTTGGATGATCTGCACCTATGTGCATCAGGCTATTGCAGGAACTAAGAGACCCAAGCCAGGCAACCGAGGTTGTACCGAGTTCATCCATCTGCCTAGTCTGGCTACCGAGAGAAGATAACAAGATACTGAGATGCTTTGCATTCCTAACAGTCAAAGAGTAATCCTACCTACTACTAAGGCTAATGACTGCAACAGTACAAGGAAAGTTCTTAGGTTCTGTTAAAACTTTCCCTAGAGTTTAAAACAGCAGTGCATAGTCAATAGAAATCCTCCTGCTTCCCACGTGCAGCTTGACACCAAGAGAAGTTTTGAAACTCACAGAAACGCTTCTTTTCCATACACTGTGCTGAAATTGTTTGTATGTTTTTATTCAGTAAACACTGACTAAAAGACTGAGACAAAGAACAAGTGAAACAAGTCTAAGAAGATAGAAGATTTTAAATCTATGAAAATAGCCGATGAAACAACTAAGTTCTCTCCCTGCATAACAAAAGACCACAGAATCACACCTGAAAATTCTTGCAGTGGCCCAAACTAATTGTTTCAAACCATGTCTTATTGCCCCATACCCACTCAGCCCTAACCCAACATATTGCACAGGAGGAAGGACCAGTAAAGATAAACTTCTAGATTTGCTGTACTCTCAAAGGGTTTCTACAGCCTGTGCTGAAAGGGCATGGGAAGGCTTCTGGCATGCTCTCCCGCTTTTGCATACCTACAACCTTGGCCAGAATTACCCCTATTACCCTACATGTATCATTTTAGCCCCAGAAAAATGCAGAAGGCATCTTATTCAGAGCATCCTCCTACACTACAGATCAGAGTCCTGCTTGGCAAAGATGACAGAAGAACAGCTGGAACTAACTCCACCAAAATAGTTCCTCCAACTCAACCCCTGTGATCCTGCAGCACAGCATGCGGAGCATGAGCAAGTCTTCAAAGGCAAACCCTGAGCATCAGCTTGAACTTCAGCATCCAGAGCAACCTCGGGCCTTTATCTGAATGAACACAAACATCCCACCAAATTTAAATCACAGCCTTTCAAAGACACAAGTGTTCACAGTTACAAAACAAACTCCGTTGTAGCTCCAAGACTCTGCTGTGCCACATGCAGTACGGAAGGTTTCCGGCTGTCGGTTGGAGAGTATAATAGGCCTGATTTATAGTTATCAGCATGGGACTTGATTCGACAGCTCAATCACCGTGACTTCTCACAGTGGGGTTTGCATGCTGCAACGGGTCTCAAAATTGGAGAGGAATTTACCTCCCGCTGCCGAACATTACATAACAATCAACAGAAAACAAGCGGAGAGCAGCAGGAGGTCCCCATCATTAGCCTGCACAGTCATGTTAATGGAGATGTACACACACTCATCTATCTGCACTTATTATGGAGCTTGCCAGACTGGGATTACATGGCAAGAAAGACTCTAGGACAGGGAGGGATACAAGATGCAGGCAAAGAGCTTCAGAATTCGAGTCAATCCACTGAGATTTCCACATTAACATCAGAGACTGGAGGTCTATATCTCGTGTGTAGCAAAAAGGCTCACAAGCGTTGGGAAGTGCGTGTGACCTTACATATTGCAAAATGCTGCTTTTCCTCTACAGAAACAACAGCTCTGCTTTCACCTTTCTGCCTCTTCTGAGCCTGCTGCCAAGGTGACAGTTCTGCTTCCAAGGAAGGATGCTACAAGCCCACAAACTTTTCTGAAGTTATAAACTTCTCTCAGTATGCCCACATTGGTCTGCATCCCAAAATAGTCACAGGCTTCAATGCCAATGAGATGTTTCAGACTAAACAAACAGTAGTCCCTGTAGGTACTTCTGCTGGCTTGGCATACATAAAGAAGGAAAGCAAAAACCTAATGTAATTAAAAAAACCATTCAAAGCAAAAAAGTTCATTTAAGCCTTAACATTTTGGATAGCTGTATCTTTGTTTACATATGATATAGCATCTTCTACATCACAAAAGGACGCAAAACATTCCTCAATCTCACAAGACCAAGGGACAAGAGAGTTTAATTTGGGTTTTTAAATGAAAAAAGTGCTCGAATACATGATATAACCTACCAAAGGTGAACCAAGTCATCAGCAGCAAACAGCTACATCGCACCTCTCTCTCCAGCCACCAGTCTGACTTTTGTAAATATTCCCTGCTCCCTCCCAAGCCAGCAATTTATTGTTCCCCCTTTCACAGGGTAAAAACAGCAAATTCATTCTAAGGCTCAAGTATACAAGGTTAAGAAAAGGTCAAGACACTCTGAGTCCCTCTATGCTAATTTAGCATGAAGGAGGCAATCCATTTCCCCTTCCCAAACATCTACTAAATGCAGAGCATCTCTAATGGCCTGAGAGTTTTCTCCTTGATGTTTCAAATATTCTTCCCAGATCACTAAGTTATGCATCTAACGCACGTTATTTCTTCTAACAAAATTAGAAGTGACAGCTTTAAACAATATTATGTTATAATCAAATCAACTGGAATGTCATTAGCTTTCTAGATTGCCATTTTTTGTTTTCTGATTAATCCTGCGGTTCCTGTAAGAAACACTCTTTTCTTAACCACCACAAACAACTAGCACATTAACCCCACTCAGACAGACTATTTTTGTCCCTGGACCAATTACTAGCCAAAGGATAGGTCTCATTGTTTCTCACCTGTCCCCCCCAAAAAGGTGTTTTACCTCTGTTTCTGCCTATCAATAATCTGACCCATAAATATTTACGAACTATTGGTCATTTTATTTTTTAAAATTAATAGCCCCTTGCAGAATTCAGCCACAAATTGATCTGCTTGCACAAAGCTTTGGAATGTATCTGTTGCAAGGACTGTGCGGAACAAGAGAAACCAGCAGCAACAGAAGAGCCCCTTGCTTGCTTCCAAGTATTTCTCTTTTAGACATCCCTCAACACGGAGTAAGCTGCCCTACTTGTCCGTTTCAGTCCCCCTTTAACCTGAGTATTCATATCAAGTTCGTATGGGCAAATAAACTGGTAGCACTGAGAGCTAAAGAACAAGGGACTAATAAATTAACTGAATTAAGAAAATGACTAAACACTTTCAGACTCCAGCTATGTTAAAAAGAACTGCCTGTTCAACAAACGTTCAACAATTTCTGAAAAATCAGGTGTCTAGCCATAACATCACTGAATTGTTCTTATTCAATATTTCTCCCCCTTGTCCTGAGACATATAAAGCCACAACAATGGTTAGACTCTCTAACGAATATTATCTATTGTGTCAGTGAATCACCTCCTTGTTCTTACCCTACATTTAAACTATTTGTGGTTTTGGGGCAGGGACTAAAGTTCTTGTTTAGTTTCTGAACAAGTCCCACCGTGGGAGCCGCGACTAGCAATTACTAGCACAGTGGTAAAATAAACTAGCAAGTACTAGTGAAGAACTAAAACATACAAATTACTAGTGTTCAATTTTTTTTTTTTAGTTGAATATAAAAGGGAAGAAATTAAGCAATAAAATGCTTCCCTGTTGATTGTGCCTTGGTTTCACAAACTCTTTGCTACAATATAGTTCAGGCCAGAAGCCCATCTCTAGGTTAGTGAGCCTTAACTCAAAACAGACAAGTGATGTCAACTCAGGAAAGCCAAGGACTTTCTGCTTCCCTTGTGATTGTTTTTCTGTTGGGAGATCATCCGAAGTAATCTACGAAAAATGCATGTCAAAATGCTTCTTGCTGTAAGCCAAGAGCAGCACTTCACTGTCTTACCTTCACTGTCAATGTACTACTACAGTAATTTAAAAACAAAACTCACCATGAATTTTCAAACAAAAAGAGAGTTTCTTGGGGAAGAGGAAGAAAACCAGTTCCGTAAAAGCACAGAAATTACGTTACTGATGTTGTCTACAAAGAGTTAAAAACACAGCTATCTCATTACCTCATTTTTGTCATAACTCTGCCATGTTTTATCTTCAATTAAAAAATCCTCATTGGCTAGTTCACCCAGGTTTGATACTTAGGCCCACAAGTCCACTTTGTCCAACCATCATATTAAGCTGGTGAACAGAAAAATATGAGGCCTGAAGAGCACCCCTTACCCTTGCCGCTTATAGGCAGGGTCAGCGGGGCTGCAGTGACCGCAGGGAAGAACAGGGCTGAGCAAGGAAGCGTGTGTCCTGTCCTGCATGACTTGCACAGGGGAGGGACCACCTCAGTTGTCACATCAGCATCCTTCCCTCTCCCCAGGGTATATCGGCACCTGCAGGCTCAGCCCAGGATTCCTCACTAGACATTACTGCAGCTCTGCTCTAACAGCCTCGCAGAGCAGCATTTACCAGAACAGAGGATAATCTAACTCTCTACGCAAACCCAGAAAATCAGGAGTCTTATTAGAGCTCCATGGTTCAGCCGGGAAACTGGCCTTTTGCCACCCAAAGCAGCCACTGCGGAAATCAAGACCTCCGGTTCTGCAAGACACCACTAACTCCCACGTTTCCATCGACAGCAATGGCAATTTGAAAGAGCACGAGACTTTACTTTTAGCTTATCAAAAGCACAGCCCGGGCAGGGTCAGGACATACATCAGTCAGGAGCAAAAGATTTTAACTGCCTTTTACTCTTATCTTTACCATGTTTTATGTTGTGCAACTGTATCAAACACCTATAGCTTAAAGGAGCAATATGAATCCTGCCTCGTATTGCTTCTAGATTGGAAACATGCGTGACAACAACCAACCAGAAATGAGGGGCTGCAACAGCTGCAGCACAGGGTACTTTGGGACCAGCTTTAAACCCTATGCTTTGTTATCCGTGGTCAAACTACACGGTGAAGTCAATGGATTGCAAAGCCCCATCCTGCAGCCCACTGGAGTGCCTGTGAATCAAAAAGGCATTATGGGAGGCATTGTCTGTTTTAAAACTTAAAGTTAGCAATTTATAGTCCACTCGAAGTACAACTGGAACGATGCTATATATTCTCGCATGCCACCTACTGGTGCCTTGTTTATCTGCCAACTGTATTTTATAGAAAGCCACATACACATGGCGCGTTTATGAAGAGTGTTCAATTTCCTTTTTGAATGGACTCGAATGGGAAGGCACGAGAGTCAGCTACAAGACAGAAGGTCCCTGTTCAGGTACCTTAAAAATTGATTAATTAGATTGCTAACAACTTCAGTCATGGACCAAGACCTGACAAAGATGGTGAGAAGCAACACAAAGGGATTCAGGACAGAAAATGTTGCTCACTACTAATGCAGTTTTCCCATGAGAAGGGAAAGAAAAATCAACCAAACATCCCCAAACACACACCAGGAGATGGCACGAGAGCAAACCTGTGCCTCCTGTTCTCCAGAACACTGCTCCTATTGCAATCCCACAGCCAACACAGTTATGACTGCCCATGATGCCACTGGCATTACGAGCATTTTCTCATCTTACTTAATTCAACTAAACTACTTTTTTTAATTATTATTAAACAGGGAAAATAAGAGTCTGTCCTCCTTTATTTAAAAGGAGAGCTGTCAGGTTCTGACTTAAGTCTAACCAAAAGGAAGGATGGGGAGGGGAAGGGGGGAGTTGAGAAAAATCAATGAATCTACGCTAATAAAGGTTATAGGAGCAAAATTTACGCTGGATGCAAGTATGATCCTGTAGTCTTTTTATTTTTTTGGCATGCTGCCCCAGCATGATTTACGTCGAGATAACATGATGGAGCCTCCACCATTGAAAGGAATTAAATAAAAATGCAATAAAGGAGTACAAAATCAATCCGCTTACAGTTTTGTTTAATAAAAATTCATGAAGGATGGGCGGGCAGGCCCATAAGAAATACACCAGTTCAATGAGGGGGCTCTATCAAGCCCACAGCCATTAGAGTGTAGCAGCAGGATAGGATTATTGAACATTAGCATGAGTTAGCTGTGTGCCAGTGTGTTGAATATGCCTCAGTTCCCCCATCATTCCAAGCTCTGTCATTGCTGTCAGTCAATAGCGCATCTATCACCTGAAATAACAGCAAGAGAAGTACAAAACATGAGGATTTGACCTTGACTAAGAAGCTGATCCATGGGGATTTTCCAAAAGGGGAGCTATTTTTTTTTCAGCCAGTCTATCCATGGATGTGCTTTCCCCAGGCTGAATTTGGCCCCAAAGTTGCTACTTTTCACAGAGAAGTGACCGTTCTGCCCTCTGGAGACATTTGCTTTAAAGGTAAGTTTCCATTCATTTTCCTAACTACAGGCTGAAGCCTGAATACACAGGCAAACAAAAGTGCCCTGTGGCATGGTAGAGAATGAATGTCAAAAGCCCATAGCTACTTTGAGTTAGTAAGAGGAGCTGAAAGGCTTGGCCTCAGCCTTTCCCTCCAATGGGCATTTTAAATACCATTGCTTACAGCTATCCTGACAAAAAGAGGATTTTAGTAGTCACAGGTTACACAGACGGGCATCTGAAAACCAAACATAGCCAAATCCATGCAGCACTTCTGAGGTTTTCCACCAAATTAAGTTTGACTGATAATGGAACAGACTGTTCCAATGTCTACCAGAGCAAACCTCGTTTTTAGAAAATTCATTTGCTCTCTGCTAAAATCCACAATCTTTAATTCTTTCCTTATTGCACAGAGTTCAAGTACAAACATGGCTGAAAAACGGGCTTGTGCATTGCGTGAGCAAAAGCAGGTTTGCAGGTCCAGTGTGAAACATTCCCACTGGAAGCACTCACAAAAATACGCTGAGTGTGTGATGTCACCTAGTGGTCAGGACACGCGGGACTGACAGTCAATTAACATTTTCAGCTAATTCCTTCAGTACCTGAAGGTACATGCTGAGGCTTCCCAGGATCCATGTTAAATAAAGACCACTACAAGTAGAATGAGACAGATTTAGGTTTACACACACTTGCGATGGGATGCACACAGAACAGAAACAGTGGGATGTGACTCATTTCCTCCAACACCAGTAACCGATGCTGCTAATACCAAACTCCTTATTCCCTGTGCTCAAGCCAAGCTGAAAAAGCTAAATCAAGCCTTTTCAACAACAACAGTGATATCATCATGTTGCAAATCTGCAGACACCCATGAGGAGATAAAAGCACAGAATTCATCAGTTGCCATAAATTGTCCCTGCGCCGACTTTGTGCATGAAATTTCTCTCTAAGCCGGGCTGAGCGCAATGTGATACCCTCCTCATCCCGGCTTGTGTCAACCACTCACTGGGTTTCCAGGATCAGGTGATCTGCCCATACCCCTCTCCTGACACAGGGGGTGAATGTCCAGGGAAGCCCTTCAGCTTATATTTTCCATAGCCCAGTCCAGAGGCAGTTCAGCTTACAGCCATGGCAGTCACTTTGCACATCTCTCTGCTTTAAGCACTTACCACCTAGAAACACAGACAATAGGCAAAATGCCACATTAGCCCCGTCCTCCCCACCCAGCTCCTGAGCTTCCCCAAAAGAAGCCTTAGGACAAGCAACACTGCCCTGCCAGTGATTCACTGGTAGGCTTTTCTTGGCTGTTCCGGTACGTTGACTTGAAGGACAATAACCTCTAGCTTGTTTAATAACTTGTTCCTGCTGTGTAATTACACTCCTTTTAATTGGCTCATGGGGGTTAATCATCTCTTGGGACCCAGCTTCCAGTGTTTCTCATTAACTGCCAGCACATACTCTTATTCCGAGGACAGGGGGATGTGCTCCAGAACAGCATGCTGGGAGGGGTCTCTCAGATTCAGAAATTAAAGACTAGTAGCAGAGTTTACAGCCATGTACACTTCTCAGAGTGGACGACTTCCCATCCTTGACACACAGCCACCTCTGCATCCCTTGGGAGAGGCAGCCAGCCCTGCTCACATCCACTCTCAACTTTTTGAAACAGTTAGAGAAAGCAGAACACAGCAAGAGTTGAGGAACCACAGCAAGGAAGATGTCTGGCAGAAGCGTAGAACAGAGTGGGTAAGGGAGCCATGCTGAGCCACTTACACACGAGGAGCATCTCCTTCTACCTCCCACAACCTCAACTGTTCTAACGTTTTTCTTAGAAGTTTGCAAACTTAAAATGTTCTCAAAACTACTTCTAAAAAGATATCTAAATTTGTACCAGAATATTTAAGCTCTGCATTCTATGCAAAGCACCTTTGCTCCATCCCACATGAGCACAAGCAAGCAGAATTCTCTGCAGTGCTGAGGGCACGGTGCACAAAGGAGTCTCCCAGGGATAACAGGGATCAAGGTTGGAAATAATCACCAGGAAGGCATCAAGGAAAATGAGATCAAGCAGTGAAGAGACTAAGAGCTAAGATGGACATTCCCATGCCTTAACCACCCATCTTCCGTAGTTGCTGTTTGCCCACAAAGTCTGACAAACCTAAGCCTGGAAACGGCTACACTAGCATATCACAAAGTGGCAGCGGCACATTTCCATCCCAGCCCTACCTCCCGCAGATACTGTCCTACAGGATGTAGCTGTGGAAGATAAAGTATGTTCTGGAGTTCCAGGACGATCAGAATGACTTATCACACCTGCAAATCCCTGTGGCACTTTGTTGGGCTGCAAGTGTTGGAAACAACCCCAAAGAATCAAAATATAGTTACTATTATATAATATTACAAGCCTTGGCTCATCCTTAATTTCCTCTAGACTTCAAGAAGAACACTATTCTCAGGTACTCTCAGGCTTTCAGAGACCTCAGACTAACAGCACCAGAGCAGAGATGAAGTTGCAACAGGCAACTGTTTATGCAGAACAGCTGACCTCACTCACAGCTTCCCAACAGAAACAGACCTGCTCACGCAGTCGTCCTTGTACTGGCTTTATACCCATGTGTGCTCCAAAATTACAGATTTGTTCTGGTGCAGTTTAAATTCTCTCTGACAGGTCAAAAGACAACAGCCAAGGAACAGGTAACTATTTCCAAGGGGTCTGTTTGGTTGTTTTCCATTGAATTTCTTTCCAGCAAATTCAAATCTAATTCTCCCATGCTTTATTAGTGTAAAAAGGGAACGGAATAGAATGAGGGAAAACGATACTTCTCAATATTATATGATACAGAAATCATTACCAAAACCCACCATCACGAATCCCAACACTTCTTAAAGCAAAGTTAGTTTTTCTTAATAATGATCCACAAGTAAACGTTTCAAACCAGATATTTGTCACACACACATGAACGTGCATGTTCTCCATTCCAGTTGCCAACAAGCCACGACGCAAACAACGTGCTGGTGGCACATGTAACTTACCTTTTATCTTCCCTGCATTATAGCTTTCCACATTGAAAACCGCATCTACAGGGTACCTCACAGTTTGTGTAGTACAGCTGGCTGCAATATGTTACAAAGGCGATGCAAACTGCCTTCCAATAAAACAAGCTGATGTCAAATCCCAATCAACTGCAGTAAAGAGAAGGTTTCCACAGAAGAAGCTACAATAGTTTTTGCCTTGTGTTACTGTTTTCCTTCACCAGAGCTGAGAAATCAAAGTGTGCACACAGGCTATGTTGGTGTCATTAGTATTTATAAGATACATTATAGAAATGCATGCAAGACAGCCAAGTGGCTGTACAGAGAGGGTTAGAAAGCCCCGCAAAGAGGCAACTGCTACATCCCCAGCAGTCAGCACCAAAGGCTGTTCACAGGAGGATGAACCAAGGACGCGATACATCGCAGAAAATGGAAAAAGATATCTGACATCTGGTGAAGGAACAACACTGTGTTAAACTTATACTGGCAGGGCCTTGAGATCCAAGTAGTTTTCTATTACTTCTCAGCCACGCTCGGCAGGTTTGTTTGATTTTTCCATCAGAATCCTGCAGCTCAGTTCACTTTACCAGAGGGGGAAGTTGCTGGGAAAGGGACTGAGAAACAAGAATCTGTCAAAGAATTGTTTTATTTCCTACAGCACTGGCTGACTGACCAAAATCCTATAAAAAAAAAAAAAATCAAATTCAGGAAAAAGCCCTGAACGTGTCAAGGCTTTTGGAACAAATGGCACAATAGGTTTTTCCTGTAGCTATAGGCATGTATTTCTTCTTATTTTTTATTTATTTATTTAAGCCCCTGTAACACACCATTTCCCCCAAAGGGCTGCAAAGGTTCAAAGGCTTTGAGAGCACCAATAAATCATGACCACATAAATGTCCTGTAGTGAAGTTTGATTCTTATTTACCCGGGGTCTTTGGGCCAGTGCTCAGTCTGTGTTGGAGGAGGCAGATTTACTTCTCCTGAGGTGCCCTCAATTCACAGAGTGCTCATCTTTCAAGCAGCACCACTCCAGGCCTCAGCTGCCAAAACACTTTTAGCTGCAAGTTTCCATCATTCGCTTTATCACACTTCCCTTTCCCCTCCCAGATACTGGTCTAAACTAAGTTATGTTTAGAAATACCTTGTGAGTGGCCAGACCGTGAGTCAATGAATCTCTGTAAATCAGTGCCATATGCAGACGAATTTCGGCCTTCTGTGAGCTTTCTCCTTACGCCATCCCTAGCTATGGCTCACTCTCTAAAATATCGCTTAGGACTATGGCATATTGTACAACGTGGTAGGAAAGCTCAGCACATCTATAAGCAGACTACAAGAGTGGGGCATAAGAAACAGTGTTAAAAACAGGACAGAAATACAATTTTAGCTTAATTGGATGCCCAGTTGCATAACTAACATGCAGCTCTGCCCCAGCGGTACTAAAGCAGTACAACAGTCTCTAAAGCAATGATGGTGTATCCATCCAACTCCGCTAAAGGGAAAACATCATCAGCAACAGAAGTTCCATCAGTTTCATTACCATAAGCACCTAATATTGTAGCTGTTTCTCCCCAGCTTTCTCAGTCAGGTTACCTAATCTAGCATTCATTCTTTGATGTCAATGAATATTTACACCAAGTCCACTTTGAAGCACCCTTTTTAATTATTCACAGGTAATACAGCTATAGGTATTCACTAGCTATTTGTGAACAGAGTCCATGCTAGCCTTAATTTTTTAGAAAGTCATTCAGACAGAGAACAGAACCAATACCTAGTGAAGTAAATTAACAATTTACACGACAAAACTGAAACACTACAAATTCAGATGCTTTTCAGATGAGTACATGGAAAAGTAAGAATTAATATCAACTAATTATACCAAGGCACTTGGCTGTTAAACCCTTTACTTTTTGAGAGAGACACAGACAGAAAGTGCTCAAGCACTTCGGAAACATCAGAGTTTTGTGCAGTATTTGTTAAAGAGACTTATTAACTAAAGTAATAAGTTGTTGCCAGACTTATTAACTAAAATCAACTGTTGGATTCAGTGGAATGTGATTGGAACATGTGTAGGTATAGGTTCAATTGCATTGGTAACATATGTAGAGAATCCCATCCTCAGACATCAACAGCCTTGAACCCTGCAGGAATCTGCACAGCTCTGCCTTTTAGGAAAGACTTTTTGTCATTAACAGTTGAGAAGCATGGAAGGCAAATGTTGGCAAAACCCCAATAGCAGGTTTGAATGAGTTAACTGTAACCCAAAAACAGGTGGGCATATCAACCTGCAACAAAGACCACTTTGTTCCACCTCATCCAAAAAAGCAAAGTCTAAATAAGGATCTAGCACACTCCAACTTATATCTATTTGACTTTTATTTAATTTGCTTTAGCTTTCCTGAGGTGGCGGTAAGCAAGCTTAAAACAAATGAAGCCTGTATATAGTAAGCTAACTGAAAGGGTTGTGAAATGATGGATCTAAGGAGGATGCAGTGTCAAGGCCCAACCCGTCTGGCCAGGAAGGAGGCTCCATGACAAAAGGCTCAGAGGACTCGCAGTCCTGCCCAAGCGGGCAGTAACCAAAAGTGAGCATCAGTTTGCTTATGTTGAGAGAGAGCATGGCCTATCTCTAGTGGACAGGTCTCAGCAATGCAAGGTCTGAATGAAGCGCAGGGTGCCTTCTGAAACCAGCACATGGCAACATGAAGAAGTTTGGGGTTTACCTGCCTTGCACATAAACAGAAGCCTCCAGGCTCTGGGCTTTTTCTTAGCAATTACAAACCCACTAAGAACTATTCCAATGGAACAACATTATTACTAATGAGATCTCAGTAAATTTGAGTAATAATAACGTTCAGCTCTGTATCTTTTTCTGCCTCCTTGTCTCTGACAAGCTCAAGGATTTCATCTGCAAAACTTAATAGTCACTGACAGGGAAAAAGAGCAAGTGCAAATTTAGAGGGAAGAGCACAAAAAAAAAATTTCATTCGTAAACTAAGCTTTGCCAGTAATTTTCCACATAACTCAGGTAAAGTGTTTAATTTCTGGATTTCCATCTTTCCTGGCTGTAAAATGGACTTGTGTGGACAAGTGGACCAATCTATTAACACGATAAAATAAGAACCACAGAAGTGCTACCTGTTAGCAGAAGGCTTCTCCTCCGAATTCCCACTCTTGTGCCTCACAAGTTTTGTCTCGAGATTGCAGAAATTACTGGCCAGAGACACACTCTTTCACTGAGTTAAAGCCACGTGACTTAAGGTAATGTAAATACATTTCAAGCTATTTTTATTTATGCCATGATATTTTTTTTAAATAAATAAATACACGAAGAAAGGCAGCTAAACTTTTGCCATATAGTCATACCTTAAGTTTTTTGATCAATGCAGTCACCATGTTATGCTACGGTGTTTGCGTTGTGTGCACTAGATGAGGAGTTCATTGGAAAACGAACAAGAGCCCATCTCCCAGTCATTGACAGCAAAAATCCATCTTTAACATAATGGACAGGTATAATTGTTGTGCACCCTGTTAGACATACCAAGTGATTGATACAATGCAAAAAGGAGGGGGGTGAAATTATGATGATCTATAAAGATCTTGCTGGAACAGAGAGAGAGGAAGAGAATCATTTTTAATATGATTAATATTGCAGCAGAGAGGGGGAGAAAGGAAAGAGATGGGATTTGCTCCCTGTTATAACACTCTACTCCCATGCAATACTGCTTAGCAGGAAAGCCTTCCAGCTGAGGGCTATGAAACAGTTATCACTGTTAGGTGATTAAGTTACTAATTCTTCAGGGAGAAGACATTTAGAGGCCCATATTAAAGGAGAGCGAGGCAAAATTACATTCCGTTTCAATTTAGTTTAGCAATTCTAGTGATTTACTTAAATGAAAAGCAATTGTTCCAATTAATAGTATTGAATGTTATTCATCAAAAGTGTCAAAACAGCTGTGTTGGTGCATTAGTAACCTATTCTCTTGTCAGAGATATGGATAATTCCCCAGGATTGCACCAGGGAAATGGCAGAGCAGTCAGGAGCCTTCAGAGGGAACCACACGTCCCGCAGCGTTAATGACTGCAGATTCATGGTGCTTCTGCCAGGCTCCGTGCAGCATCGTGCCAGGGTGGAAAGGACAGCGGGCTATGAGGGGTTCAGGAGGGCAGGGGATGTTCCCAAACACATGAATCTGCCTTTCACCCTCTCCAGCACCATCCCACAAGTGTGCTTCAAGACAGTTTGACAGAGCAGAGCAGCCTAGCGCTGCTGGTGAGAGCAAAATGGACACAGCTGCTCCCATCCCCTCCGTCCCACTCCTTCCTCCCACTTTCATGTGGGGAAGGGTAAGACCCCTCGGTGCTTTGCTGGTGCAAGAACAAGTAGGAAGCCAAGCCTCAGCAAGTGCCGAGCAACCATTTTGATCCATACTGAGTCCTTAGCAGCGACAGCCGCAGCAGCTTTTCTCATGGAGCTCATCCATCAAAATAGTGATTAAGGAGCTAAGAGGAAAAGTTCGGATGTAACCCCTGAATACAATGGGGTAATAAAACACAATGGTGCTGCTGGCCTGGGAATATGACACTCTGGCACAAGACAACACCTTCTATTTTGGGATAAACAGACCCCGGTCTGAACATGGCTGAGGGCATCCTGGAGCTCATTAATCTGTATGGGAATGACAGAGACAGGATAACAGGTCTGATAAGGGTTTCCTCCAGCCTTTTCCTTGCACCATGCAGGCCCCTGCAGCCATCTCAGCTCTCTCCACTCAATAAGGCTTTATACACTTCCTCCCAGGACCCATAATTGCCATCTCAGTGTAGGCGATACTATCGTCTTCCTTGCCTTTCAAATTTCCATAGCCTTTTTATGGGAGATTAGAAAATCCTGTCTTTTTTTTTTTTTTTACTCTGCTGTTTCTTTTTCTCCAGGAGGTAAAGAAAAATAAATTCGTGCTGCATACCTGAGGTGAAGGACAAGGGAAAAGAAGGGCACTAAGAGCCCAGAAACAACCTACTGTAACTCATATTGCTTCTCAGCAGGGCATCTTACTCAGGACGATGCCTCTGCACTCCTCAGGAGCATGGTGAACCACGTGCCAGTCCCATTCCCCAGTACGGCACAGGGCAGTTGCGGGGTCTTCTGGGTTACCCACAAGCCAAAAGCTACAAAAGTCCGATATGTCAGATGATGTTTCTGTTCTTTTTAAAAGAAGTTAACAGACAAAACCAACAAAAATATGCTTTTTCTCCCTGTTTCTGATTGTGTCCTTCAGTCAATGCTCCTAGTCCAACCTTCCTCATGAAGGCAATCAGTTTTTGCAGTGTGACCTGTCTTGCTTCCTCTTCCTCACTCCAATTGTTGCCCTGAATTATACCCCAGCAGTTACCCTGCTCTAAAGCACACTGGAATAGCCAGATGTTCATGTTGAACATAAGCTTAAGTGAAAAATGCAGTGTACCACAGCATACCAGCACTGCTGTAATTGAAACGTTATTTATTGGGGGGAGGGAAATAATCTCTTATCTATGCAAGCTATACAGTTTGGCATCACCTGCTCACGAACTGAGGAGGAGGGAGACTCGAGAAACCTGTAACTGTAGAAGCCTTCCCCAGCCTTACACATAAAAATAAATAAATCAAGTATCCTCACTAGGTTTGGCACTCCACAATGTTCTGTCTAAGCCCTGGCTTGGAACTGTACCTACATCAGCTTTTATCATGAGAGCTTGAAAGCACACAGAAAATATCACCTCAACATACTTGCTCTGTATTTTGTTATGACCTCGGGTGCGCTGCTGCTTCAGTAACGAGGCGCCTGAAATACAACTTGAAGCCAGAGCAATTAACAAAATCCCCACGTGCTGGTTTCAGCATCAGCAAACGAACACACAGTAAGTACATGCTTAATTTTTGAAGAAGTTGAGAGAACAAGCATGGTGACTTAAGAGCAGTGACCAGACGAACAGAGAGGCAGTGCAAAGCCTTCACAATATTACAACTCGGGCTTTTGGCATGAAGGAAGCTCCTGTTTGGCAACTCTTATTTTCTCATTCCTGCTCAGGATAGTAGGATTTTTAAATGCCTGCAGGGCATAGAAGGTTACTGATAATAAAACTGGCATTTTAATACACCAGAGTTACTGTAAGTAGATATGCCTGGTTTTGGTACACATGGCTCTATCTTAGCTGTATTTCAAACATGCCACATAACATTTATTATAAAGAAGAATTAAAGAGCCCTTCATTAATTATTTGTATTACCATAGCACCTAAGGGCATTAATCACATATCAAGGCATCGTTCAAACAGTGCCAGAACACAGTCTGCCCAAAATCAAGATTCAGGCCAAAGAAAAAGCAAAGAAATGCACAGAAACAAGAGATTACATACAGCATGGGGAAGCACAGGGTGTTAGCTTTGGTCAGCAGGAGAGTCAGATGACAGAGCATGTCCCCTACCATCAAATCACCTGTACACATCCCAGGTGAGGAAATCATTTTAAGAGAGAACAGGTGGGGATTGCTACCACCCCTTGATAGTTCATAAGCTGTGATCAGCATGTTGGAAGCCAAACACAAGAAGGGGTTGCAGAATACAGTGAGCAACTGGCAGCTGTTGTAGAGAAGAGCTCATGAAGACAACACTGAGCAGTCAGGTACAGTGTGAGTCAAGTTATGAATCAAGAGGACCCTTGGAATATCCTTTCCAAGTCCATTCATTTGATTTTATGATATTTTAAAATAATTTTAAAATAGCTAGGAAAGTTCTTCAGTCATGTTTCATTAAAAGTTACTACCAACACTATTTCCTGGCTCTGAGAAGCCAAGGCACAAATGTGTTGAGAACTGCGCCATCACCTATGACAGTCCCCAAGGCACCAAATCAAAGCTTCAGCATACACTTAAGATCATTATCTCCCACCAAAGGTAAACATCAGTAATAAACAAATACCAGCTTAAATATTAAAATCAACCTGAAGCAGAAGAGTTCTTTCCACCTTTCTGGTGTATGAACCAGCCAGTCCCCCCAAACCCTGGGCATTTAACCTTGGTTCTTCTAGCACGTGCCCAGCACAGACCGGGAGCAGCCATTCATCCTTAGTCATAATTTTGACTCGCTATCCCATCACTTGGAAAATGGGATGTGTCCTAATGTAACAGGCAGCAATTATATAAAACAGATGTACGTTGTGAAGTGAGCTGATCAGCAAATAAAGTTGATTCCTCCTACCCACACAAGCTTTTGAGGTTTTGGTGTATTAAATGAAAGCAAATTTAAATCTGAAAAGCTGCTGTTGTACTTCACATGCCTCATTTTCCTCCCAAGGGAAGGCTCCTGCATTAAGCTACATCTCACGCCATGCACTGCTGTCAATAATAAAAGGTAGGACAGAGCAGGAAAGTGCCACACACAGATGTAATAGCGAAACATGAAATCCTTGTAATATAGCACATTGGCATGTATGACAAAGTATTTCATTTCCCAGCTGAAACTTTTTTAAATTCCTATTTCACTTTTTTGTTGTTATTTTGTTTTAAAATAAAAAGAGGCTTATGGACAGCAGAGTAATTAAAAGTGTTCTCTTCAGTTTAAAAAAAAAACAAACAAACAAACCCAAACAGAAAAAAAACCCACACACCAAAACCCAAACCACAAACCACAACAATTTTCCATCCAGACCCCGAAAGAACTGTTCTCCCAAACCTGACTGTAGGGGAATTTGGCTAACACAGAAAGGATTTATATATTTTTTTTTTTTTTTAATTATTTAGGTGCATTCTCAGAAGTTATCAACTAATCTCCTCCTTGATTTCCTAAACCAAGAAAAGGCCAGATGCAGTAATCTATTACAGACCTGACATAATTGTACTGTAATCATAACAGAACAATATCTGCACATATGCTTTTGTTAAGCATAGGGCATAGCCTGACACTTCTCATTAAGAAACAAATGGAACATTCAGCTACAGCTTTCATTTGATCTTACCAAGATAAGCCTCGGTATTGTTATTGCAGATTTGTGTGTGTGTGCATGCGCGCACACAGGACACAGAAGCATTCTCTCAAAATATCCCACCAGACTGGTCTACATGGGGCAACTGACCAGTGGAACAGTCTATTCTGCTATTATTACTCTGGAATAACTTAAAAGTTACTCTCTGAGCACAGCGTTAACACCAAAAAGAAAGCCTGAAATGTTTCGTTATCTCCCCTGCTATACTGGTCATTTTTCTCAGGCAGAAAATTTTTCACTTTCAGATCTAATTGGTATTGTAATTTATATTGTATTATAAATAGTATTACACTCACTGGTATTGTAACTTAAACCTTGTCTTTGTTTTCTGTCTCTCAGCATAACTAGTGGTTATACCAGGAGTGGGGGAGGCGGGGAAATCAAACAAGCAGCTGATGCTGCTTTAGAACTTACTGAAGGGTGTGCCTGGCAGGAAAGCAGTTAAAAAGAGGCAATGTGAAATTGCACATGATATAGCACAGTGATGCTACTGCATTATAAATAATGCTGAAGGATGCATTATTTATATGTTTAATATTGGGCTCGCTTATGAAGTAAGTTTCTTTCTCCAGTTCGTCTCCAATGGTAATAGGAAGGCAGGATCACACAGCAGAGCTTGGAAGGAGACATCATAATTCAGGGAAGTTTCGGAGGCAAAACACTGGAAAACACTGAGTGGTGCACTCTATTGCGTTTCCTCAGTTTAATAAGTAAGTTGGAAACCTCAGAAGGTTGGGAGCTCAGCTTTCATTCATTTAAACATTCAATCGAAAAAAACCCTGGATGTTTATTTGAGCCTTATCCCAAGTCTGTGTCCTTTAACAGCTGCAGAGCTGGCACGGAAATACTCTGAGATTTCTGGCACCTCCACGTCTGATCACTGTTTTAAACCAAAATTGGAGAAAGACTCTCTGCCCCATAAAAGTGTTTAAATTGGCTCTTGTGAAAGGGTGGAGCCTACAGCCCCACAGTGAGCTCAATCTTTTAACACGCTCATTTTCTATTCCTGTGTTGAATATCGCACTTTGCAAAGATCCAGTAGAAATACTATTGCTACAAACGTAACACTCTCTTGCTGCATTAAAAACCACCATAGCAATTTTAAAACAAGTGCAACTATGAGGGTAAAAATAAATCTGGTGGTTATCTCAAGTCAGGGCACTAGAAGGGGCAAAAGCAGTTTTTGCTACCACCAAACACCCTGCCTTTCAGCCAGAAGTTACCAACTTTGTAGGAAAACGCCTGTACAGGGATTTTATCTGCCCCTTATCCCATGCAATTTCACAGCCTGGAGCGTTAGGTATGAGCCAAGCCATCTTTTACTTAAGTCAACATACGAAGTTGTAAATGGTGGCAGCTGAGGAATGGAAATAGATCTCGTTCATCCACTGCTGCTAGAGGGCAGTTAGATTTAGACGGCGTTTGGGTGGACAACCAAATTTGTCTGCAAAAAGTAAGTCCTGTAAGTTAGAAACTGCTCTCAACAATGAGTACAGAGCTGTTGTAGAAGTTAATGAGTAACAACACTGTCTAATCCAGCCTACGCGATCCAGGGCCTCGGGGAAAAAAATAAAGCATTCTTCTGCTTTGTTTTTGTTGTTGTTGTTTCAGCCCAGCTTTGCTTCATAAAAGCAAAATAGGCCTGTGCTTGGGATCAGGGTGCTGACGGTCACATGAACTCATCGCTCCAGCTTTCTTTTAAGTTTTCCAGTTCTCACAGTTGTAGAAGGGGGAAAAAAAAACCTAAACAAAACCAAAAGGCTTGAAGATTAGAATGGGTCCATGACCCCAAGAGATAGTTGGTGGGTTTTGTTTTTGTTTTTTTTTTTCCCCTAAAGTATATTTCATTAAATCTTTCACTCCAAAACCACCGTTTTGGAAGCTTGCTTTCACAATCTTATGCTACAAGGTCCCAGATTATCCAAATTCCACATATTTTTGCTGGAAAATGTTTTACAGTTCCTTCTCTAACTGAAACACCATCCAAAACCCACCCTATTAAAACCCACTAAAATGGAGTTCAAAAATAAAGGTGAACAATGGGAAGGAACTGAGATTCTTCTTCGAGATCGAAGGTTATCTTCTAGGTCCGAATGTTTCTTATGAATCTTTTTCAAAGCAGTGTTTTAAGGACATCTAATATTTCCGTTCTCTTCTGCAAGGTTTTTGCTGCGTCTTCATCTTTGGTTACATAAAGCCTTTAAGGATAGGATGTTCTCAGTTCGGAAGCCATGAGGAAGGGCTCATAGCCTCTTGTCCTACCTGACTCCTCACAGTACGAGGCAAGGACAGTAATTAGCATCAGTCCATTTACGTTGTAGCAAACTTTCCTGAATGCTTCCCATCGATGGCTAAAACACACCCCACCTAAACCCAGTGGCATGAGAAACTCTGGGTTCATTTTAAAGCATCCTGGACATTCCGAGCTGCGCACAGAAGTTGAAAACACAGGCTGAGCACACCCTCCAACCTCCAAACTGGAAGCAAATGAATGATGCTCAGATTGTACTACACCTCTGTCAGCGTCCAGATACTTGGTTTGCATTTCCACACGACTGAGTCCTTTAGCTTGGCATGGGCAAACAGTGCCTTTTCCACTTAGTTTTTGGAAGAGGGAGCAGAGCTGAGGCCAACTGCTCCCAAGATGCGAAGCTTGCCAATAATTCAGTTTTCACCTACAGATTCTGTTTGGGTAGCACACTCCTCTCTTGACTGTCCTCAAGATGAGGAACTCCACCTGGTGCAAAAAGCTCCAAGTCAAATCACATAAAGGAACTTAGTTTATGTTAAACAGCCTTTTCCAGATAAACTTTTGCAGTCAAATCTACCCAGCATTCTTGATCCCAGTTCTTCGCTTAGCTGTGCAATTAATATTCGACATGAAGTGGAAAAGCCAAGAGAATCCAGAAATTAAAAACCACTTTATCCATATTCCACTCAGTGGCTGTCATAGAGAAAATCCAGGTGGAGTGATTAATTCTCCAGTTACATTTCTGATGTGGGAGTACCAGCCTCTCAGATTTGGGCTTTATTACTACGCTTTGCCGTCCCAGGACAATCGTAAGAGTTAGATTTTGACAAATTTCATACTGTGAGGCTTTTAAACAGTCAAATATTGCTTTATTATTTAGAACATAATTTTTCAGTTTTGTTTCCAGCTGTATGTAGTACTGAAGTTTGCATTAATGCACTGCATTATATCATCCTTATCAGACAAGTTTCCTAGGTACAGCTGATTCTCCTTTTTGATTTTCTACAAGAGCTATTAAAAATGCTGACCAAAGAATATAGATTTTCATTAATATTTCCTCTTCTTTTGATCTGTTCCTTTGATTTACCTGACTCTACGATCCAAATAATCAGAGGAGTTCCTGTCTTTCATGCAACAAATGTAATGCCAAAACTTAATGAAACCAAGGTTTTTCAGGAAAAAAAAAAAAAAAAAAAAAGGCAGTAAGTTTAAAGAGCTTTTCCTCACCCTATCTTACCAGATGACTTTGGGAAAAGCAGGCTTCAGGAAGATGTACCGGTTAAGTATCCAACATCATTGGCTAGACTTTCTCTACTTTGAGGCGTGAAATACATTTCTGCAAACAGCAAAGCTGCTGAGGATAAGAAGATTCAGATTGAGATGGAGACAACATTTTCCTTTTGGCAGAGGAACATGAGGTGTTGCTCTAGGGTCTTCTCCACACTGTCTCTTGTTTCAATTCAGTTTTCTCTGCTAGGTTAAGTAGCTGATATGTTCTCAGGACATCCAGTTGAGTGTACACTTGTTTTTCAACCCTGCTTTGGCATAAGGTAGCTGTTTTCTTATTCCTTTCGGTATTGTTCCTGCACAGGAAAGGCAGGAAAATATGTTTCCAGGCTCCTAATATATGTTTGTTTTCCCTTATTGTTGTTCACTCTGTTTACACAGTGGTTGTTTTTCTTCATCTTTGATGATGAGATTTAAACACTATCAGAAGGAGATAGATTTCAGGGAGTGGAAAACACAAAGGCAGATAGGCTAATGAAGCAAAACACAGATTTAGTTTTCAGTGCTGTTTTCTTGCGGGATCAACCTTGACCCCAAGATGCCCAAACAAGTTGCAAGTGTAACACATGCACTCTTGGAATAAGACCAAATGCCTCTTGTTTTTATACTATTTTTACATTAGTGAATGAGGGAACAGATGTGGTTCAGAGGAGTCAGTCCACCCCAGAACTCGACACTGCAGTCACTCCAGTGTCATTAAATCACCATCAGAACAGCTTTGTTCAGGAGTCCTTCAGTTGGTTTCATGTGATTGCTCCTCAAGCCTAGCTCTAATGTGCAACTCAAACATACGGATACTCTGGAAGAATCAGAGAATTAGTAATTCACCACCCTCTGCCTCAGAGTCAAAAAAGTAGTGGAGTCCCTTGACAAAAAAAGAATACCTGCAGGTTGATGAAAGCAGCCATTTGCAAGGGACAGATTCATCTGTGCATGAAAAGAGCTGTTTGTGTATGTATTTGTATATCTGTATATACTCAGCTGCCTTTTTTGCACATTTCCAGCATTTACCTGTTGACACAATAATTTCTATATGCAAATGCTGGGGGCTATTTCATAACCCAGGGTACAAACAGTCTGGGAAGAGGGGTATGCTAACACACACAGACATTTAGGTGATGTACATGAACAAATACAGGAAATTTGCAGCTTCTCATAAAAGGGCCAGAATGGCTTCCAGCCAGCTAGGCAATGAACAAACCATCTTTTCTTGATAATTTGGGAGAAGTCTCTCCTGCCTTTCTTTTCTTTTAAGCAAAGAAGTTCAGATGCAGTTAAAGAGAGGAATAAAATAAATAGATCTGAAAGTTCTTAATCCTCACAAACAGTTGCCACATCACCACTTTAAGTGAAGGCTCAAAGCCTCATCCTTCAAGCAAATATATTTATTTTCTTTATAGAAAAGGGCAACAGGCCTTTCCTTTTCCAATTTCCCCTCAGGGAGAGAAGTGGCATCATTCATCATCTCCTGTTGCCCCTTTCACAGAACTGCTTTCTGCCCCAGTGGCATTGGTGCTACACCTGGGGTTTTCCTTACAGGACCAGTACACCCCAACACAGTCATTATTTCACTCAGCATCATCCATATCCTTTGCTCTTACAAAGGATGACCTCATCTCAGACCAATTCCAACTGTTTTCCACAGCGGTATAATTTCCATACCTAATACCATATGGTCAGACCCAGGTTTGAGCATGAATAACCTCAAGCCTAAAACCACAGAAGGGGACCCACACAACTGGATGACTTCACAGGTAACCTCTACTGGTCTGAGACCTCCCCCCTCCCCCCTCCCCCCCCCCCCTTATTTTCACCATATCTAACACAGCTTTACATCTAAAACCAGAAACAGCTTTTCATCTTCCATTAAAACTAAGCAAGAATGAGCCCATAGAATATTTTAGATATGTCCGGAAACATCCCTGAATTGTCAGTAAAATTCTAGGAATCAATGGCTAGCTCAGGAAGGCACAGAAGGAAGCATAAAAGAAAAATACTCCTCTGAGCATACCGTTATGGTTAAATATCACCATTCCAGATATAGGAGATAAATTTTGAAGTGTTACAGCAGGTCTCAGAACCCTATTAATAGAAATTAGAGAGAAGTCTAATAGAAAAAGACAGAGAGGAAGCCATTCTCTCCACTGCTCCCTGGGGAAGGTGCGAAAAGACTGAAAGATGACACTTTGTCTCTTCTAATTCCTGTGGGACCCATAATCACAGCATTCATTCAGCAAATAATAATAATAAATATGGTCTGAAGTGACTCCAGCTATTTCAGCTTTAATAAATGGGTTGAAATAGTGGCGAATTCAGATACAGAGAGCATCTTTTCAATAAAATCTGATAGGGTTATTAATAACATTAATGGAGTACCATGCCATCTCCATTTTGTTAATAGTTGCCTTATTCTCCCCTAGTCCATTCCCCACCCCTGTGCACAGACACAGAGAAACACACACACTTTTCCCTCCAGTGATGACAAATTCAAACTGTCAGCTTTCTGCTGGCAATGCATCCCAAGAATTAGTCAAATTTGACATGATTTTATTGTTTTATGGGAACTGCAAACAGGGATTTTTCTGCCTGAAGTACATTTATATCCCAGTTCAAATCAGATCCTGGCTTAGTTCATGGACACAAAGAGGATAAGCCAGGAAACCCGCAGCTCTTCAAGGACAGAAAAAAAAAAAGTTATGGCCATGATGGGATGCGTAAAGCCTTACTCTAGATAATTGTGCCTTTGTTTCAACTTGTCCCTTACTCCCAGGACAGCTTTACCTTCCAGCTTATGGTTCTCCTATCGAGGAACCAATCCCAGTGCGTGGCCACAGTATTTGGGCCGCTGGTCCAAAACCAGACTTCTAAATACAACTGAAAGTCCTTGCACACAGTTTTAGAAGAGCTAGAAAGACCTGTCTGCAGATGAACAAGTGCAAGTAGGTACATGTGTCTCATCTGTCCAGTTTTATTCTACAGGGACAGTTTAGAAAGGCTAAAGGCTCTTTTTTCTTTCTTTCTTCCCTCCCCCCCCCCCCCCCATAAAGTGTGACCTCACTCCCACTGCATTCCGTAAAAAAACACAACTATTGGCTCCAGTTGTACAGGACCAAATCTTATCTGAGGGCTCCTGATAATTTGGAATTCACCCGCATTTATCCCATTTCACATTGGCCTTTAGCAGTATTTTCAAAATGTCACGTTTTTAGAGACTTCACAAGATTAAAAAAACATGCTCTTTTCCCTTTACATTTTATGTTTTCAGCTGTGACTCCCATAAAATGATTTTGGTTAGCAAACAAGATGGCTCTATGATTAAAGAAAAAAATGCATCTCATTTTCTTAGTCCCACATGCAGAGAAGGAACAGACAGAGCCAAAGTGTTTTACATCACAGTACTTCCCTTTCAAGGGGACAAAAAAAAAAGAAGAGGAGAAATAGAATTATAGAGTTGCAGAGAAATTAAATGTTTGAACAGAAAATAATTTCCCTAACTTGTAGCCTGCAGGCATAACCTGTCATAACTGTGCATGAATTGAACAGTCAGGGAGTTCAAGTTTTCTGCAGCTTACCATAAACTAATATTCGCCATCACATCATCCTCAGGAGACAAGGATTTGAAGGAGCCACTGTATTTAGAACAACAAAAGTAATTCTGTGGTTTAATAGAATTAGAGGAAACCATCGGAAGCCCAACACAATCCAGTGCAGTGGAGACTAGATGGAAGGTGACAAAAAAAAATCCCAACCCACACACCACACCAAAGACAGGGGAGTTAAATGGTAATTCTGTTTTAAACTGTTCTATAGACCATGGACTTATCGCACAAGAATTCCACTGTTTTACATACATATACCCAGAACTAGGGACAAATTTCCACTTGCAACAGGGAGCATCATATCGTGAGCCCCACAGTGTGGTGGGTCAGCCTCAGAGGCTGCTGTAGGAGGTGGCCCGCAGAGCATGCGTTACTTTCTGAAAGGTAGGGCAACAGTGCTACGAAAAACAACACTTGAGGAAGAAATGAGCTACTTTTAAATCTGCATTGAACTGAACATGTAAGAGTCTCTTCTCCCTCGACCTTTACAGGTTTACTCAGGTCTGAAATCAATGCATGAAGAACATTATGATGCAAGTCCCAGAGGCTACTCCACAAACAAGACACAGCTGAAAAAAATAAGCGTTTTCCTAAGACATTCTCTGTCCCCCAGCTTCTTCAGGACCATACATATACTGTGGAGTAGATACAATCCTAAATACTGCGATCCTTCAGAACTGACGAGAACTTTTGTTCTCTGAACTGCTCGTGGGTCAGAACCAAAATATAAGCTCTGCCAGGGACACAGGCTGGATTATGGATCAACCCCTCTTGTCTGGAAAAGGGCAGACTAAGAAGAAAACACTGAAGCACCTCCAAAAGGTGGGAGGAGGCATGTCACACATTCTCAGTCCAAAAACACCCCTCCTCAATTTCTCCACTATGTTACACTATGAAAATCTCCCCCGTACAGAAAGCAAGTCTTTACTGGGAAACCCCCAGAAGAAAGTCATAGCTGACTTGGTGCCAGATCTTCTCATTGCCTTAATTGACTCATTTTGCTCTTCCCACGCTTCTTCGGGAAAAATACCCTTTCTTGGGATTTGTTTCAAGCTATCACAGTTCAAGTCTCAAATTGCTACAGATATTCCACAGGCTTCCCCAAAATCTTTATGCTTCTTTATGGTGCTCACCCAAGTGCTCTTCCCAGTTAAGTTCCTGGCAACGTCTCGCACTGCGGTTAGAGCAGTCAGGCCCTTTGACACCTACTTCGGAGAAACTGAAAGCTGTCCTTTCCCCTGGCCAGATGTCCATCTTCTTCAGTTCACCTCCTGAAGGTTTCTCTTCACCTCTTTCGTACTGGGGTTTTGGGACCCAGCACTCTTTCAGCTCTGTGTGTTGCTCTCCTGGAACAAATCTGTGCCACCCCCACCCCACACTGCGCAGCATCCTCCTCAAGTAATTGAAGTATTTCCCCATGCAAGATCCCGCTCTGGCAGTAGGTTCCCATTTCCAGAAAGCCCACACTGCTACCCTCCTGACCCAAGCGCAAGTATGGCACATGCCTCAAATACTTTAAACTCTCTCATATATTGTAACTTCCACAGGTGCCCAGCCCTAGGCACTGTGTGAGATACAGTCTGCGTTATATGGCAATGCCTCTGGCACACCTGAATGCTTCTTATTTGCATGGGAGAATGGGTTCACAGCTCTGAGTTACCTATAACTCCCAAGTGCTTCCATTTCTCATCTCCACAGGGAAAGGTAGTTAACTCCACTGCTTTCATGAGAGGCAATGTTCAAGTTAGCAGCTGGGACAATTAGTTGAAAGTCAGAAGGGAGTCTTAAGTAGACCAGCAAACTGCATCCAGACCTTCCAATGCTCCATCTAGCATCCTACCGCTGGATCTCATTTTCTCTCCAGGAAGACTATTTCCTCAATAGAAGAAAATATCAAGAAACCAGCTTTCAAATAAAAGACCAAATGAGTGAAAGCAGAGGAGCCTGCATGCACTCACACAGAGCAAACTGCTGTACAAACAACTCCCCCCCACAACTTCAGCACTCGCTTTCCCCGTTTACCCCTTTGAACAAAGGGACGACACCCACGACATGACCTGCTCAGCAGCAGGGGCTTCTCCAAAGCACTCCATCTGACCTCAGTGTAATGAACAGAATTAATATGGCAAAGCCTCTAACACGGCACCACTTCCCAGCAGCACAGCCACAGCCTCTAATTGATTAGTCCATAAAAATCTGTGCACTAAATTGAAAGGAGCTGCACTAATTCTCTTTTATGTTAAATTTCTGTCTTTCTCCTTTATCGAATCCTTCGTCGAATGTCCCTTCTGCTGCCTATTGTGGGCTTGCTCTGGGCCTGTTTTCCTCTTGCCCAGATTAAGTACCTAATCAAAATCTTGTCTCCCTTAATGGCATAAAATTGAAAGATAGATATTGCACTTTACACAGCTGATTAAACACTAGAATGTGGCTAAATGCTTCACAGGGCTTGTTACATTAACTAACTCTGTCATCTGCCAGCTATCTTATAATTGCATATGCTCATGTTGCCACTGGTGAAGCCAAGGTAAGATTTCTTTTCCCTCCATTACCTCTTTCCACTCTCCCTCCCTTCCACATTGCTACCCACCAACTGCATGTCAGTGAGGAGCTAAGAACTCCCCTGTAAGAACCACCTGAAGAAAAACTGCCTGATGCTGGTTGCCTATAATTTTCTCTTCTATGTTCAATTGTCAGTCATTGGTTTGTGACCATGTGAGTGGCTGATGTGATGGAAAGGGACAGTAAACGCACACAGCCATTTTTTCAGAAGGAAGTAGGAACAATCCTACCCACACTTGCCTTCTTCACAGCTTTCATACTAGACACCTTGTTCCAGAAGTCTAAAGAAAGCAAGGAAGGAAGAAAAAAAAAAGTGCTTACACCAGCTTGTATAAGAACGTACACTAAATAGTCTGAAATTCCCATTGGCTTCTCACAACATGATCTGATGTAGGTATCCAATGTTGCATGCCTTGGCATGTCTGTAATAATAGTGATGCAGACGGACTTTCTGGAAGACTTACAAGACTGTCCTAGTTGATTTGCTTTTCAGGAGAGTTTCACCTTCTGCAAGATATCCACAGAGAATGATCCCTAAATACAATCGTCATTTGATTGCTTCAAATAAGAAACAAATAAAGAGGCTTTACTAGAGAATTCTATGGAAGAAAGAAAAGCAGTAGATATTTTTTTTAAATGTTCTTAAAAATTGTTAACAATTGAAAAATTAATCAGGACCTATGTTTATTTTAAAGATACAAACCATGTAGCCAAATATTCTGCAGGTAAGATTTGTCATCTTTGCCATCCACAGACCCAGCAATTTTAGAAACAGATCTGCTCCTTTGCACAAATACAAATATTTCTATATAGATTGCTTTAAATTAATTGCCAAAACAGTCTTCCCTTTTAAAAGAGAAAATAGACTACGCATTACAGCCAGACTATAAAATGTGGATAGCTGGTTCAGCTCATGTGCATTGCTTCCTGACCCCAATCTTTTACAGAGAATCTATTTGTTAAGCAGTAAAATAACATGTCATCCATTTTTGGTCCTATATTACCCTAAAAATCTTTTTCCTATTCCAAAACTCCTCTGCAGGAAGCACTAGACATCACTTTTAGCTATCTCCATTCTAATTCTGCACCTTACTGTACAAAAGCAGGACTCCAGCCAGGCAAGGAGGATCTGTCTGTCCTCACAGGAGTCAGTATGCCTCCATGGGACTGCGTTCACAGCCAACTAATGATGCTAACACTAAGCTTTGCCCTAAAAATACCCAAAGGTCCAATTTTCTTCTGATGGGCTAAACAGCACGTGTTTACTGGTAGGTCCTCCCTCCCCAGTTTACATGGTAGCTAAATCAAGTTGAGCTGAAGCAGACATTACAATTCTGCTGGCAATTAATAATCAATTAATAGTTTTCTTATCCCACAAGGATTCTGTGCCCTCCTATCTTCCATTCTTTAGCTCCACGTAGAAACCACACAAATTAGTTCATCATACTACTGTTAATGGTTTATAAAAGCTTACCACAGGCTATGATGAAATCTTTATTAAGTGCTTGTTTTTAAATATTTATAAAGGCACAATATATATTTTAAGACAAGTTGCAACATACAAAACTGAACCCTGAACTAAACATTAAAATCCCAGGAAAAATTCATCTGAAAGCACAAGACTGGCTATCCACAGAAGAAAGGCACACTCATCTCTCTCCTAACCTTTATTTTTCTTGATTGAGGGGGTAATCTGGTCAAATCCTTTTGCCTGTAATTTCACACTTATTAAAATTCGTGGTGTAAGCTAACACACTGATTCCAAATTTCCTTCTGCCATTTCAGGAAGAGGAGAATAGCTCTCCTTAAAATCAAGTCGGTAAGTAATCCTAGATACAAAAATTGATTTGACAGATTTCAAGGAAAAACAATAGTTTAGTTCCAGATCGAGCTGCAGGTAGTAAAGGTAGGTGGAAGATTACCCAAGTATCAAAAACAGTGCAAAGACCATCTCAAGCTGGTCATTCAGTATGGACAATTCTTCACCAGTAAGCACTTTCTAAACAGAAAAATGAGCGGCTTTGTGACCTGACACTGTTGTCTACTGCTGAGCTTTGAGTTTGACCCACAAATTAGAATAGGTTATAAAAGCAAGACCAAGTTTGACAGTTTTATCCTAATGTTTAGTGGACATTTGGCCAAAGCCACATTCACTTGGCGGTCATGAAATTCAGCACAACTATCAAACCCCTTCTAGCAGAGGCACAGCAATGGAGCTACTACAGCAAGATATTAAGTAGACTTAACAGAAGTACCAAACAAGGAAGAAAACTTTTACCAGGCCTAGCTATAACCAATGCCATCAATCCCTCACCTTCAGGATCAGATTCACAAAGTAATATGTTAAATCATTTTGTATATATAAATCCCAGTGCTATAATCCCTGCCAAGCACCTATTTACACACTGAAGCATATTTGGGAGACATGAAATTCCCATAATGTACTCCCCAGCACAAGAACACCACCTGTACCAGTGTGCAACCAGAAATGTTACGTATCACAAGTCTGATCCGATGAGGTGCTAAACATTACTGATGGGGTGACTTACCAATACCACCACAGCATCATGATTCCAAATGAACCTGATACCCCTGCTACCAGCCAGCCAGAATAGTGCTATTGTGCCCTGCTCTGTGCTGGCCTGGGTGGACCAGCCCAGCCCTGCTCCACACCTCCCAGCCCCATTCCTGTTCATCTTTCCAGGGCCTGAGCAGTTTTATCTGCATAACTCCACTACTCTCATGGTGGAAGAAGCAGCATGGGCTGAAAGGTTGCTGAACTTTACGCCCACCTTCCAACACTGTTTCTTTTCTCCTTTCCCCAAAAACAGTCACAGCAGTTTAGAGATGTACTGCTTGTGGGGTCTGAAGGGGATGGGCTGGGGGGTGAACAGCACAGAAGTAAAAGATCCCATACAGAATCACAGAACGGCAGGGGTTGGAAAGGACCTCTGGAGATCACCTTGTCCAACCCCCCTGCTGGAGCAGGCACACCCAGAGCAGGGGCACAGGACCGCGTCCAAGCGGGTTTTGAACATCTCCAGGGAAGGGACTCCACAACCTCCCTGGGCAGCCTGTGCCCCTGCTCTGGCACCCGCACAGGGAAGTTTTTTTTCCTCATATTGAGGTGGGGCTTCCCGTGTTCCAACCTGAACCCCTTGTCCTGTCATTGGGCACTGTTGAAAAGAGCCTAGTCCCATCATCCTGACACCCACCCTTTACATATTTATAGGTATTGATAAAATCCCCCCTCAGTCTTCTCCAGGCTGAACAAACCCAGGTCTCTCAGCCTTTCCTCATATGGGAGATGCTCCAGTCCCCTGATCATCTTGGTAGCTCTCTGCTGGGCTTGCTCAAGCAGTTCCACATCCTCCTTAAACTGGGGGGTCCAAAACTGGACACAGTACTCCAAATGCGGTCTCGCTAGGGCTGAGTACAGAGGGAGGATAACCTCTCTCGAACTGCTGGCCACACTCCTTTTAACGCACCCCAGGACACCGTTGGCCTTCTTGGCCCCAAGGGCACAGTGCTGGCTCAGGGTCACCTCGCTGCCCCCCAGCACCCCCAGGGCTTTCTCAGCAGAGCCACTTTCCAGTAGTTCAGCCCCAGCCTGTGCTGGTGCGGGGGGTTGTTCCTCCCCAGGGGCTGGACCTTGCACTTGATATTGCTGAATTCCATGAGGTTCCCCTGGGCCCAGCTCTCCAGCCTGCCCAGGTCTCGCTGGATGGCAGCACAGCTTCTAGTGTACCAGCCACTCCTCCCAGCTTGGTATACACCAGGGAAAGAGAGGGAAAAGCGACTGAGAAATTCCGTCTCCTATTCAGAGTTCTCCATTATTTCTTTTTTGCAAATGTTTTTCCAGCATCGCAATATTTGGAGCTACTGTGATACCTCTAGCATCACAAAAGATCCAAACAGCATCACTTACTAGTGTTGAGCTTCTGCAACATGTGGAAAGCTGCTCTTACCTAAATGAGGCAGCAGTTAGCATGATGTATCTATCAGTTTGCATCCCTGGGTCTGTCTTCTTCCAAAGACCTTCCAGGCAGTGGGAGGTAGAGGACAATTTGGGCACAAATATCACAATAAGGAGTCAGAGTGAAAAGCCACAGAAGTAAAAAAATCAAAGCAGGAAATTAGGAGCTACAAGTGTTTGCAACTGAAAGGTTACTATGAGTTGTCAGCCATGCTTGGAAATACCTCACCAGTACGACCGGAATGTGTTTTTAACAGCTTAACTGGATGTGCAGCCTCTGATCTACCCTTCTGAGAACCTTTTTTTTCCTGTTTCTATTTGTAAGAAAACAAAAGTATGACAAAGACTAACCTTCCCAGAAAGAACAAAATAATTCTGTCACTTCAAAACCCTGCATCTTCTTACCCAATCCTCACTTCTCAATTCCCTTCCTGTTTCTCCCCAGGGACTGTTTGATTAAATATATGTGAATAAAAAGTATCCATTCCCTTTTGAACTATGTTAAATTAACAGTGACCTGAATCAGACCCTGCAGTCCTGACAGCAATGAATCATTATCCATCTCTAAATACAATTCCATGCTCTTTCCAAACTCCTTTGACTTTATGTGCATAAAAAAAAAAAAAAAGGCGCATTTGCAAAAATAATTCAACAGCCAGGGGTGTGGGGTGGACACAAGACAAAGGATAGACATTAAAGGAACAGAAAACAGTTACCATTTTCTCAGTACCCTCTTTCAAGGTTTTCTTCGCTTTTCCAAAAGACAGTCAGAAAGTGAATTCAGATCCAAATGGAAACAAAACAAAAACAAAACAAAAACCAACTAGGTTTACTATGACCAGGGTTGCTTTTTTAAAACTATATTTTCTTGTTCCCTGGTCATGTGGAACCACGAGGAAGGCAGCTCAAGCCACGAAATGTAACTCTGAGGTTCTTCATTCTCCTTCAGATAAATGTTTTTGAGACAGTTTCTAAGCTTTCTTTTTATTTGTACACCACCTTCATCTCAATACATGATCTCAATACATGAAGGTCTATTTTCATTGCACTTGCTCATGGTAAACTGAAACAATGAGATCGGAAAACTTCATCCAGCAGCAGCAAGGCCACGTTATGAGGACACCAGCCTGGCTGCCTAGGAGGAATATAAATGTAAAGGCATAGCAGCATAATTTGTCTTGTTGGAACTCTCAAGTTCATTTTTGCTCCACCACACCTTAACAAAACAAAAGGTATAACATTTTGGAAAAAGAAAAGCTTTTTCTGAAAACAACTATTACATATTAAGGTGTTCAGATGCAGCCTTGTCTTTGTCGCAGATTAATTACCTACTTTAAAACGTAACATTAGTTCTTGGTGATTTGATATGACCTGCTTGCTCCCCCAGCAAAACACATTAGCCCTTTGTCATCTCTGCATCAAGCACCCTGCCTGTTCCACCAACAGATGCATTTACTGGACCTTGCAGGGAACTGCTCTGTCCAAAACACAATTCAGCTGCAGAAAACATGGTTCAACAACAGTGCTCATGACACAGGCACAGGGAAACAAAAATCCCAAATCCTTGTGCCTGCTTAGTGCAAGCAGTGGAGCAAAGGCAGAGTGACCTGTCAGAGGAGGAACAGGGACTACCCAGCTCCACCTTCAACACAGGTCAGACGAGAGCTGCCAGTATGCTGCGAGCCACCCAAGCGGCTTTTGCTGCAGAACAGAGGGGACAAATTTCCAGTGAGAGGGCATGAAGAGTGAAACAACACGGTATTCCTAATTTTTTAAACCATATGTAAGTCAGTTATCAGAAATGCTAGTAGGAAGACACAGTTATCCTCATTTCTACTCAGTTGTTCAGCATTTGTTTGGTTTTCAGAAGCTTCAAGGGGGTGGGGGGGAGAGGGGTACAACCAAAGAGCATCTCCTTATTACTTTTCCAACTCTGCCCAGAGGAATGCTGTCTGCTTTTTCTTAATACTAGCAAAATTCATTGCTCTTATTCAGGATAAGAAGCTTTTTAAGCCAGTGCCTAGAACTGAGAAGCAAAAAAAAAAAAACAAAACAAAAAAACTATTATCAATCTTTTCATACAGGTTTTAGATCTCCATTAGGGCAGCCCAGTAGCAACGCAGAAACATCCTTAGAGAAGTGGTTCAAGTGACTTCTCTTGACTAGTGTCAGAGATTTGCTCAAGTGGAAATTAAAGGCCTTGCTGCAGGTTTGGAGAGGTGCTGTGCCTTAACACTCCCTCTTTACATGCTGAAACAAGATCTGTTTTTCAAGGCCCTGAATGAATTTGACAACTGAAGACATTTGTCCCACTTGCCTATAGTAATAGAACTACGAATAACTACTCCTTTTAAAGCCATTTACACAATTACATTTAAAATAAAAGGGGGCAATGCTACCCCAAACTATGGCATTTACCTTAAGGTTTCAGAGAGATCTCTTGATAAGCGAGGCAGCTACCTGGACAGGCTGGAACATTCTTGGTCATAAATCCAGCTGGTTTACTTTGCAAGGAGTTTCCACTGCTGAGCAGTTAAAAGTGAACTTTTTTCATGATCCACATGATAGCAGCAGTTAAATGTCAAAGAGCAACAGCATTATTTAAAAAGTCACAATTAAGAGCTAGTTTTAAAAGACTGACAAGATACAAAAGAAGAACAGACAGCTAGATAGATTACTAGCATTGGCATCCTTCCATTTCAGGACACTACACCCCAGAAAGGTGAAAGCCAGGAACTAGATTCATAGCCTAAAAAAACCCAAGAAAATCATGTAAACCTGGATGAGCAGCTCCAACACAGAGCTATGCATCCAATGCTGTCACCTGAACACACTTCCATTTGTTAGATTGGATGGTGTCCTGCTTCTGTTACCATATTATTGAAATTAGACATAACTTTAAAAGTCTTGGCCCTTGCTGTTTCCTGCATTTCTGGGAAGGAAGGCACCAGACAAACAAAAGGATGCAAATGAGGAAAGGGACGGGCTTTGCTGTGGTTCTGCAAAGTCACAGCTCAGCTGATACAGTCCCGTCTCTGGAATCCAGAGAAGGCGGCCCTGTTCTACACAATCGTTGGGCTTGCCTTTACTCAATTACCTTTACTGACACTCCTTGTGCTCTCAGCTGCTGAATCAGTACATGAATAGGACTCAATTCAGTCCAGTTACTCATCTTACCTGTTACCTGGAGTTCTTACAGGGAACATCAGCAGCACTGGAAAGCTGATTGCCATTAAGACTGAAAATACCACCAAGACTGAGACCTCTATGTTCCAGCTCCAAAAGTAAAAGACATTTGTGCTGCATTGTATGATGAGGGGGAGGACAAACCCTCGATTCATGCTCTTCCAACATCACATAATCCCACTGACCTCAAAAAATTAATCCTAATCTGTTTGTTTCATCCTGGACATTGTCTCCCAAATTGCTGAGTTTACTGATACGTAATTATAGTTTGGTCCCTATATTAAAATTAAGATTGGCAAACCTGCAAAAGACTGAAGGTTTGCAAATGGTCATCATTTTGGGTTCAGGGTAGATTCTATCAAGATTTCAATTTTATGAAAACATGTGAATTTAGAATGGTTTAGACATAAGGTTCTCCATTTGGTCCATCCACAAATGCAAAATAACCATCACCCAAAAAAGAAAATAAATAAATAAATAACTGCTATAACCAGAATTTAGCCATAATGATTTCTATTCCTTTTACTGTAAAGGGAAAGCTATGCTTGCAGGCATAGTCTGGGCCTTGTTTTCAACTGCAGAGAATAGTAAAATAGATGCAACGTTTATGAATTATTAAAACCTGCACAAAGATTTCTTTTCCTCTTCCACAGCTTTTTGTTTAATCCTTGTTCATTGTTGGAGGCTCTGGGGATGACTGACATTTAACACATCTCTGTCATGCTTCCTTACCCACAGAATGCCTGACACGGGGAGAGAGAGAACAACCACACGTACACACAAGCATATGCAGATTACAAATGCTCCAACCTATTTCATTACTCCTCACTCCCCCACGTTGCTTGAACCAAGTTTCTTGCAAGAGAAGAGAGAAACATTGCCATCTGGAAGAGCGTCCCAATATCATCACTTCATCTGTTACGTGAATAAGAACCTTTTCACACCTTTAGGTAACAGATATCAGGAATTAACAAAGTTTCTATTTAAAAAAAAAAAAATGTAGTGTCTATGTTTTCTAGAGGCTTTGGTGGTAAAGGGATGTGTTTCGGTGTAAAGATACTATTTTTTCTTGAGAAAAATGATAGTGCAGGGGGGTGTATTTAGGAATAGAGCTTTATAGATACGCAGCCTGGAAATGTTTGAGCATCATATCACATACCAGTCTTTAGCTCGCAAACAAAGCAATCCCCACAGAGTGCAGGCTGGCAGTGTTAGCCGTTCCATTATTCCCCAGACATTTACAACATCAGCTGCAATTTAAAACCTATTTCATATTTTCACAGAGAAGAACAACAACAAAAATCTAGGCAGGAATTAATCACACCCTCTCACATGGAAAATTTTCAACCGATGGTTAATTCACTACCAGCAGCGTTATTATAGCAATGACGGTCTGAGCATAAACACAAGGCAAGGTTCCAGGTGGAGAAACTGATTCAAGCAAAAGGGAAAACAGTCAAGTTTGGGAACTCCTGTTCAAAACTGCAGCTGTTTATCCCCAGCACCCACCATATTAGACACTCTAGTAAGAAGGTATCACCTTCCCTGATAAAGTCTGCCTTGCTCTAAACAACACAGAACAGAGGAGGATAAGAAGCCCACAATAGCAGCACTTCTAGCAGCGCTATAATTTTCCAGAAAGTGATTTAACAGGTTTAGGAATTTGAGACTAATTCAGAATCTTTGAGACACTGAGGGTCTACAAGCAACAAAAATAATTTGAAAAAAGTTGGGCCACATTAGACTTCTTACCTACGTTAGTACATCCTTAACTAATGTGCCAACGATGCAATGTTTCTTAAAAAAAGCTTAATGCCAATCATTTTGCCATACACCCAATGCGCACAGTCTATTTACTTCAATCCCAGTGCATGAATTATGTCCTTAAGGCTGTTAAAATTAATGGAAAACCACTTATTAATATACACATGCTTTTAATCAGACCATAAAAAGAGACTTGAAAGTTTACATTGAGAAACAAAGAAATATAAGAATCAATGAAAAACAAAGATGACGAGAGGAAATCCTTGTGAGCTACTGCAGCTTTTGTGCTCCAACAGCCAAACGGTGTGCTTCTGCCTCCAAGAACAAACATCCAGCTCTTCACCAGTGACAGAGGTTTTTTAATTACTTTTTTTTTTTTCCCAAAAAACAAACCAAACATAAAAGTACTAAATACCCAAAATGCCAAATGGGGACGGGGAGGGGCTGGGGGGTGTGTGTGTGCTACAATGTTAGGCAATGAAGAGGAATTGGATTGTTCATTAAATCAATAGAGGAACCAAAAATGGTCCTGTATCTTTCTCTGAGAAAGTTCCCTGTAAGCTGACCTGTTTATATATGACTTGGACCTGTAACTCAGGTTTACAGTTCTGACACCGATACAGCTCATGCACCGAGACTGATGGGGTTGTTGGGGTTTCTTCCGAGAGAGTTAAGTTTCACACTAGCTGCTCAAAGCAGAACATGTGAATCCCGGCAGACCATGCAAGAACTACAGCTGAAACCCCCTTGCCATGTGCAGCATGGTGTCACAGTCTGTATTGTTATATTAAATCAAGAATAATTTTGTACCAGGTTACAGAACATTACGTCAAGCTGAACTATTTAAGGATACATCATCTTCCTTGACAGCTCATTTTGGAAGTACTCAAAACTTAGTTCATCAAGAAGATAATACTCTAAAATCTACTCTTGCCCTGAACAACTGTAAGCTTACTGCAGTTCCCCAAGAGCTTCGCCCCTCTGTGTGATCAAGCTCCCTAGTGTAATTGATACTAACAGTTTTACTACATCCAGAAATTTTCCTTTCCCCTTTCTTATTTCTCCTCCCTAATCATCAACAAACCCAGCTCTGTACATGAATACGCTTTATTGCCGTATTATGTATGGCAAATGGCACTAAAATAAAAAACATCCGCCTTGCAAATGAGAAATGGAAAAAACTCTGCCATGGTTTTAACGAAACTGTATATGTGTGACGTTTTCATTGCATAAGCTCAACTATTTAATTGTTCACAAGAGAGGCTTACAGAGAACATCTCTACTAAAAAGATGGGCTTAATGTTTGAGATTACTGGGTATTCCTGCGTGAACTTCTTTCTAGTCTCCCCAAAAGATACTATATTTAGAGTGTTCTTTTAATTTAGTTCTCCCCCCCCCCCCCGTTAATAGCGCTGTTTTTCTGAAAAAACATCCACCATCGTTCTTATGCAAGTTTAAACTGCTGCCAGAAAGCTTTTGTTTTCCTATGTTTATTAATAAGCTATCTCTTTAAATCTACTCTGCTGTGCTCTACAAATTGTAAAGAGCATACAAATGAGAGACAAAGCAGCTGCCAAATGCATAAGTAAAGCTTGGCCTGGCCAGTAATAAGCAAAAAACTATTTAATCCTCCTTAACACTTTGCAATCTATGCAAAAAATATTTATGGGAGCAGCACCAATCCCAAGACTTATCAGATAAAGTTTTGACAGTTACAGAAGAGAAATGCCAAAGAGATCAATATTGTTCTTAGCTAACATAATCTATTCATAAGTTGACAGAGACTGTTGATCAAGAATTTTCAATCAAAATTTTTCCATCACAAAACAGAAGTTTGGGAGAATCAACTGTATTTGCAAAAACAATTATTTTCAGAGTAGCCACTTTGTTACAACTGAATGTAAATAACTCCCTAAAGAGTCCTTTCAGAATTCCCTCTTGAAAAAGATGAAAACAAAAAATCAAACACACTGTATTATGGTCTAAAGTAGATTTGCTTTTAGAAAAGCAAGGGGTTTAATTCTGAAATAAGTGTACATGAAGTTGCATCTTTCAAGTTTGCCAACACAAACCAACCTGATCAGTTGACTGAACTTCTGCTTTCAAACAACAAAACCACCCTTTCTAACCTGACATTTCATTTGGGGGGGAACCACCACCACCTGAAGTATTCTAAATTATCAGTGTAAACAAACTGTTTTCTTTCCAAGCTCTATAATTTGAGGTAAAGAGAAGAGAGAGTTATGAGTATTTTGAGGCAATAGCTGAGAAGTGATCTGAACTTTAAAAATGGACAACAGGGTCACATGCAGGCTTTTTGCAAGGAAATAAATCTTACCAAGAGTAAGCTAAGCACATCACCAACTTACACACCAAAAACACTTCACAAAGAAATAAATGTCCTTGAGCAAATTTTGGCCAGTTGAGTATGGGTTAAAATTAGTTTCTGTGCAACTCTACCTTCCCCATCTTGTGCAAATTATCAGCACAGGAGAGTGGTGACAGGCTAAATCCTCATCTGAGCCAAGGTGTCAGTTCATTTACTGCATTTTTATTTCTTCTGTTGAAGAAGACTCGTAAATGAAAATGCACAGGCTACTTTGTTACCCTACAAAAAACTAACTACAGGGTGAAACGAAAAACTACCATTATTCTACTTGTAAGGACACAAGCGATTTCAATCAGACATGCCATGCAGTGCTTGGAAAAGAATTCACCACCAAAGGAGTGGGGTCTGATGCCTGTCTCTCCTCCAAGCATCTTATATCACCTCTCATAAATGCTAGACACAGCTCACAAACCCAGAGTGCTTCACCAGACAGAGTGCTATTTTTCCCAGCCAGCTCAACTAAAGTGTTCGCGTTACAGACCGATTCTTTGCCACAGTTTCTCTTGTAAAACACAGCAAAAGCTTCCCAGGGCTATTGCTTTCAATGGAGAGGAAAAAAATGAACGGTCCCTGAAACAGAATACACACAGTAGCACAACAGCAAAAAAAAGGGAAACAAAACACCACAACAATGCGGCTTGCCTGCTGCCTCCACAGATCCTCCCCCTCTTTATTTGCATAAAGCCATCCACATGAGATGTTGCGCATTACTGTGCTACTTACACAGCTACTAAGAAGTCAAGTTCTATTTTGTCTGTTTTTTGCAGTGTCCTGAGAAATTTAATTGTTTTGAATACTGCAGCAAGGACTGCATTATAAGAAAGTATTAGTTTTATGTAATTTCCATGAAAGGGAAGTATTTGTAGTGGTCTATGGACCAACTTGAATAACTGACAGGGGAAAAAAATCCAAACATCTCCTACCTACTCTTGACACGTAACCTGTGGACATCTTTCCCCGTTCTTCAGCTGTCATGTTACAACAGTTCACAGACGATTTGGAGCAATCCTTGGCAGGTCTCACAACATGTTTAGGAACAGTTTTTGTTATCTACTGCTAGTGTTACATGTGACATGCGGCTTGCATCCTGCCTACTTCAACTGGAACCTGGTCAGCAGGAGAATTACAGCCAGTGTCTGATGAGCAGAGAACACTCATGTTTGTTCATGAATAGACATTGCTGGCACACAAAAACATGTTTTTGTACATACAAGAACCACCTAAGAACCTGCATCAACAAAATTCCATTTTAATCTTTTCCAGAAGAGATAGCATGGCATTAAAATAAGCGATTTTGGATGCTTCTATTCTGGGAGGGGAGAAAGTGGAGGGGGTGGGGGGTGGTGTCCAACCTGATATTTCCTCAAGAGGCCAGCTGTCAGACATCACCATGCACCTACTGTCCATCAAAAACCCCGTTCTCCGCCATCCTCAAAGCGTGAGAAGTTACATGCTAAAAATCACTTGTCAACTGACTATTTGGTCTCAATTTGTGTCTCTTCACACAATAATTTTCATCCTAATTAAGACTTCTGGATGAATCCCCAATACAAATAAAATTAATTTGTAACGAGTAAATACAAAGGAACAAATCACAGTCCAAGTGCACAGTCTCTTGGAGCCCACGAGACTGTCTGCAGAATCCTTCTTGCAGATCCTCTCAGCCCGCTCTAATCATTTATTTAAAAAGAGACTAACAGAATAGTCTGTCCTGGAGGAAGAAAGCATATGTTAGTCTCAGCATGGATTCCTTTAGGAGGGAAGCATAATTACCACATTCAGCATTACCGTAACTCAGACCTGCCCTTCCTTTTTCTTCTTTAAATACTAAGCAAAGCATACGTAAATAATTTGACTGCACAAAATACAGCTCTCCCCACTGAACCATCATCGAGCTGAGTCAGAGTCAGCAGGACAAAGGACCGTCCCTACAGCTCCATCGCAGGGTGCTAGTTACAGCTGCTCTACCCTCATGTCCTGTCTCCATACTAACAGACCTTTAAGTCTTAACAACACTTAACAGACTTTTGGGTTTGTTTGGATTTTGTTTTGGTTTGATGTTTTGTTGGGGTATGGGGGTTTTTTTTTTTGTTTGGGGATTTTTGGGAGGGGGGTTTTGTTTGTTGGAGGTTTTTCTTTTGTTTTTAAACCAAAGAGACTGTATCATAGCACAAAACAGATGAGAGTACCATCCTCTACCAACAGGCAGTTGTTTTGGGAGCTTTAGGGATCGTGTTGATATCCATTAAGTCCAGGGAGAACACATCTGTATACCTGTCCAGGTGACTTTGGTTTCTCCTACAGAGTCCAACCAAGGTGGCGGTAGGCAAGCCCAGATGGTGTAAACTTTGCATATGGATACAAAGTGGCTTTTGTAGTTCACGGGAAGCAAGAGCCCCATACATTCCTAATGCAACCCCAAAATGAAAACTCTATAAAATGAAAAGAAAAAAAAAAAAAGAAATGCTAATGGAGGACCTCTACCCTGAAAATAAATTACTTTGAAAAAGATTTACTCAACAACCACCTCAGCATAAGCTCCCAGCGCAATGTTGTGACAGAAACAGCTAATGTTGGTTTTAGCGGTACAAACAAGAGTAGTAAGGAGGATTGATGAAGTGATTATACTTTTATTTATGACATTGGTGAGACCAGTCAAAGGCATACAAAGCTCAGTTGCATTGTTGTAACTTTTTAAAGTGTTGAGAAAAAAAACAAAGATCTGAGCAACCTGGGGGGGGAATAACCGAGATCTCAATGAGAGCTGAAAGACCTCCATCTATTTAGCCTATCAACAAAGATTGAGAGGTAACTTGATTAGTGTATAAGTACCTTCATGGGGAGAAAACAAAGGGTATTAAATGGCTCATTAATCTATCAGAGAGAAGCATAACAAAAACTAATGGCTGGAAACTGAAGCCAGACTGATTTTAATTAAAAACCAGGCACAATTTTTATTTTTCTTTAACATTGTAGGGTATTCTCCAGCTTTTTATATATTCAAATCAAGAAATGGATGCTGTCTGGAATAAACAGACCCAAGTTACTCTGCAGTTAAGCACAAAAGTTATTGGAATCAATACTGCAGTAACCAGATGAAATGCAATGGCCTACAATATACAGTAAGTCAGAGGGACAATCTAGCGGTCCCTCTTGGCCTCAACCTCCATGAATCTATGAACTCTGAAAAAGCCATCTCTCTGCCTTCCTAATAGAACGAATCGTTCTGATTTTCCACCTACATTCGGTCACTGCTGAAACTCCTGTGCTTTACGACAGGAATGGACCATAAAGATTGGAGTAAAACCTAAAGCCAGGTTGAACCACATGCTGAGGCATAACCCAAGAGCTCATTTATATTGCTTGCTTTTTAAAAATGGGTTTTGCACTCATGAGTAGTATTAGATTGATGATACTGATAAACTGGGGGGAAGGGGTAGGAGTGGAGAATGTAGGAATTTAAAATGCTTCAAGTACACAAAGTACCTCATCCAACAAGATGCCTGAAGGACTATTCTGTAAATTAAAGAGTGCAGTTCATCATGCACATTTGTTCAACCCCAGCCTTGCAATCCATATCAAGAAAAAGGGTGTTAGCAAGCGACTGTGTATTTGCCAAAACAGATTCATAGAACTCATCTTTGAGTTATTCAAAATTATTCATAAATACAATCAATATGGGGGGGGGGGGGGGAGGGGGGGAAAGCTGGTGGTAATAGGCCATAACTTTTAAAACTTTCTAGATAAATTACACAACAAAAGTATGTAATTCACTAGAGCTAAACTGACATTTAGAGCTAAATTAAAGCGGCATAAAAAGTATTTTCTTTGGCTCAATATTTAAGTTAATTTAATAAGCTATTTTGCCATGAAAACAATCTTTGTAATCTTACAATTTGGTCACCGCAGTAAAAATTCACTCACACCTCTATATGGTCTATATGGTACTGGGATTGTCTGTATGAAGACTGTAACACTGCAGGCAAGATATCAAATGACGCACAAGTCTCCCATCCAGAGCAAGACAAGAACAGCACAGACTCTTTGCAAGGCCCATCAGATAAGACTCCTTGTGATTAGGGATTCCAAGCAGTGCTGAAGATGTGAAGATGTCTCAGCTTTTACCCAAGCCCAGGCTCTGGTTCTCCAGGGCTGTGGGAACCATCGCTGTGGGAACACAAGCCCAGTCCATTCGCATCCAAACAGTGGCAGTAGGTGCTTCCTGTCCCCCAGCCTTCCCTGCTGCTGCCTTCTGGGATTCTGAAATGTTTTCTTTCAAAGTAGTGGGCTCAGTTCACCCACAATATCAGTGGAGATTTCAGTTTTTCCTTCCCATACATGTATGCCCTTGTGAATGAAAATCAGCATGAATGAAGCCAGCTTTGTCCGCACTTGCGCCGTAGATATGCACAAACTCCAGGAAGCCAAGACTTAATTTGATCTGAAAACCCCCACAGCCAATGCATTTTAAAGACAGAACCACAAAGCCAATCAATAGGGACCATTCAGATACTCGCTGTCAGCGGCTAAAAGAAAATGGATACCAAGAAAGCCATAACTATGATAAATTTAGGCGCTGCTTCTCTCTGACTAATGTAGGCACTAAAACACTCCATGAATATCCTGCTTTGAAACGTGTCATATTTCTGAGAGGCCAATCAATCTCGGGTTCTCTGTGGACCACATTAAAATACATTTGTCACTGTAAGTTTATGAAATATTGATGGTGTTTTTTAGGGGGGTGTTAGGAGGTGGAGAGGTGGATCAAAAAAAGGGGAGAGCTACTTTAATGAATTATCTTTAGGCTAGAAGAAAAAGAAGAAACAAATGTAGGTGCTTATCATGGATGAGGGTGAAAAACAGGAAACAATTGCTTACTGAAGGAAGACATTTGTTGGATTAATAGAAAAGATCATGTGGATGAATGCGTTACAGAGGCACTTTAGTATTTCAAGCTCAGTTTGACCTAGATTTATGATTTTATTGAATCTTTAATTTTCTAAATTTGGTAATTAATAGAAGTAAAACCCAAGGTCCATTAATGACATCACAGAGGGGAAATTAAAAGTGTATCTGTGTTCCAGAGGGGAGCAGGGTTCCATTGCACCAGGTACTGCATCATGTTTATACCCAAAAGAGGGAACAAGCCCCTATGTACTAACAAGCTTCACCAGCTCTTCAAAGCGGAGATACACACACTCCACGTGGAAAAGAAATGGAATAGAACAGGGATATACAGAGACAGACCACCTTTCATACTGGTGTAACTACGTACACTCAGTTCCTCAAGTATCAGGTATTAGTCACCAAGAAAATTCCCATCTTAAAGAATTTATGATCAGAATAGCTAGAAGACCAGAAATGAGCAAGAAGAAACTGGGAACCGAGTCACACGGTATAATTAATTTAAGATTATAAAGGAAGCCTGTTGCAGATCCAAGCTGTGAGTTTGCAAACAGTCCAGGGCTTTCCAGGCAAGACCACTCTACCTTTCTGTGACCCAATCTGCTAAACGTGTAACAACATACCAAGCTTTCTACATGAGTAGCTCCACTGAAGTCAATAAAGCTATTCACAAGTGTAAAGTTAAGCCTGAGCTTAAATACTATGGTACTGTGATCTATGTTTGTAAGTGAAGTGTGGAACTAAAGCTAGTTTGAGTAAATACTCTGAAATTGGGTCATTTTTCACCATTTCTGTCATTGCAAAATGCAGTTTTTCAGATAAGAACAGCAGCAGCATTCACCAAAGGAACAAAAAGTAAATCTTCATATGCATTTTTAACTCACAGATGCTAAACTTTTTGGTAAAGACATTATGCCATGTTGGTAGGAAAAACACTCTTAGGCAATAAATAGCACATTTTGCTTTAGTGATGAATAGCAACAAAAATAAATTGAGGCAGAAGCATAAAATTTTTCATTTTTCACAAATCTGGAAAAATATTAACTTTTCTCTTATTTTTGGCCAGTGGCCCAAACGTCTTCCCTTCAGCCTTCAAAACAAACCCCACTCTTATGAGATTATCCAAACAGATACACAAATCTATCCTCTATTTCCTTTGCCATAGCTTAGGTATTTGGCTACAGCATTTTGACAGCTTAGGAATCTTGCATTAAAAAGCAATTTTTCTACCTGCCCCCCACCAATTTCAGCCAAATCAAAGATTTCCATGTGCATGGAGGGCAGGGGGAAAGAAACATTTTGTTTCCCATCAGTTCAACACAAGTTTAAACATTTCAGTATGTTCTAGCAAAGCAGAGTGATTTGCTAAAGAGTCAGTTCGATACTGAATTACAGCTCCTGCAATGCTACTACGCTTCCCAAGAACAGTAGCTCAGGTGCCCAAATACCCAGTTTTTTTCCCCTAGAGGCTTCAATCCTCAACTACTTTTCCCACCACATGCTGCAGTTCTTTGTTCACTATGCACGCCACACTTGTGTCTCAACATTTCTAAACGGATTCTCTTTTCCCCAACCTGAATCTTATCTCAGAAGTCAGCATGCTTCCCTCTAAACACCCGTAGCACACACAGACCCTACTCACGGGCTATGGCTGTTAGGTCAGCTGTTGAGCAAACGGGGCGGGGAGGGGAAGATGGTTTGAGGCAGAGCTTAGTCTTGACTTTTCACACGGATACAAATGAAGGCTGGGCTCAAATCCAGTGTCAGCATGTGCCAGTGACTACTTGCTTGGTCACAGAAGCACTTACCTGAGAGCTGTGCTGACATTTCTTTGCAATCTGACATTGCTCAGATTAATCACAAATATCACCAAGTACCATATTTTCAAACATATAAAAGAATTTAGGACGTTTATGGGAGCAAACCACACCGGCTGCGGTTGAGGCATGTACATGGGGAGGCAGCTGGGTCCTTCCTCAGGGACCTGCCAATTCCTGATGTCTGATGGCTCCTTCCTTTTAAGAGAAGTCCCCAGTATCCCCAGTCTCCACCTCCCCACAGCTCCCTGGGGGTAGGTTAGCACTGACAGGCAGGGACAGGACCGAGGGCATCCCCCAGCCTCCATCTGCACACCCCACCATGCCTGGGGCTCCACATCAGCTCCCAGGCAAGCAGGGCCGGCTGGGGCAGCCAGGCCCACCAACAGCCCTGTCAGTGGCAGGGTGGCAAATCCACCCTAACGCCTACCCAAGAAACCCGGGATCTTCAGGCTTGGCAGGGAACTGGTCTGGGCACAGGGGCTGCTGCAGCCCAGTCCAGGCCTGGTGCCAGAGCCAAAATGGATCCCCACATCTCTGACTAGGGGCATGCAGCTGGAGGCCCCAGGGGACCATCTGGGCCTGACAGAAGTCACCCACATTTGACAGCATCAAAACAAAGCTATTAGATCAAGCATTTCCTTCCCAGGGGTGATAAATCCTTAGCACATACTCTAACCCTGAGGGGATGTGGAGTTTTGAGACCATTGAGTCAGTTCACCGAGAAACTGGGTCTTTTAGCAGTTCAGGCTCTGTAATTCCAGCCACCAGAAACACAATGGATTGAAAGGAAGAAAGTTGTCAGGAAAACGTGTTTTATAGCTTTACTTGCACATGCAGCATCTGTCTTTGCTTCCTGGCAATCAGGCCCACCCCAATGTTTCAGCTATTGCTGCTTTTGTTGCCCATGATTCCCCTTCTCCCAGTAGAGGGGAGGGAAACCTGCTCCCTCTGGAGCTTCATTCCCCAGTGAAGGGCTCCATCTCTGTAACCAGAACCCCTGAATTTGCCTAACACACAAGGAAACACCTAAACCCACTTTTTACTGTGCTGCAGCACTAGAAAGAAAGGGCTGATAACATACAGCACAGACCTGTTGTGCCATTAGATAGCCGTAACATCTAAGAGTTCATTAGGAAATGTCCGTGCCATGGGATCTTGATTAGTCGCTTCACTCCCTTTCTCCAACATGCGAGCACCACCTCCTCTTTCCTAACGCAGTTTATGCTTATCCCCTCACTTTTGTCTCCTAACTTGTTCAAGGGTTGGTTACAAAGCAAATGTACGTTTTCCCTGACCCCATAGTCCAGTCAAGAGAGCCAATGTGACCAGCAGACACCATCTTGCTTAAGCATGGCTCACCGATTCTGCAGGGGTCAAATCAGCCTGTCAGTCAGTTCATAAACCTGGATTGCTTCCCACACACACACGGGCCTTTAAGGTTTTTTGTCTCAGACAAGCTTGTTCAGGGTATTTTCTATGACTGCAGCATTGTGCCTGGCCATATGCTGTCCTATCTGTTTATCAATATCTCAAGAAATGGGGTCACTGTGACTTCCTCATGGAGGCTTCTTGGCCAGCTAGTAAGGCGCAGTGCCAGCAGCTTTTTCCTGATGTTCAGACTAGGTTTCCCCTTTGATTTAAATCTATTATTTGTGTTACCACCCTTTTGCTATCACTCTGAAAAAAGCCTCTCACCGAAGACATCCAAAACCAGTAACAGCCATAAGAGAAATCTAATAATAAATTGCATAATAGTACTTGACTTTTTCTATACTGGGACAAAGGCAGACCTCCATCTCTCTTAGATGTCAGGATTACCCAAGCCTTTTACCACATTTCTAAGTTTCAAACCTCTCCATCTCTCCAAAATGAAGGAATTAGACACTTTTGTATGGTCCCAGTTACACAGTCTAATGACCCTTCTGAGCCTTAAAGTCAGTGACGCGCCTTTGGGTAAAATGCAAAACCCATGAAAAACCCAATCCCTCACCTTCAAACCCTCTTGTGCTTACTCAGCTGCATCAGTGCAGATCTGCCTTCATAGCTTGGGGCAACATTTTGAGTTTCTTCCCACTTATTTAGAGATCTATGTGTATGATAAAATACACTTTAGAAAAATGTTGTAAAGCTGGTCGCTTAGATTCATTAAGCACCAGGACTCATGTCATCTTCGGTAATGTTTTATACTCAGCATTTTCATATGCCTTCTATTTACATTTCTAAGCATGCTATAAATATCTACTATAAGTATACAGAGGGCTGGCAGGCCAGCTTTCACCCGCGGGCCTCTTGCCCCTGTGGAAGTCATTCTTCCCAAAGGACAGCCTGACATTCTGGGCAACACACACGACATTTTTATTTGATGTATCATCAGTTCATGTTGGTTTTGGCTTTTACTTTGCCTTATTTTGTATTTCAGCTTGTAATAGTGGCAGCAATTTTTGCATGTTGCTTAATAAATCTTACAAAGTGTTCTGTCCATGCTGCCTTTCATCAGAGCAAAGCCCTATTGAAATTGAGCCTACACAAAAAATGTTGATCAACCCTTTTGTAAAGATGCATACTTTAATCTCTAAAAGGATTATCAACTGGTAGTCAGAAATAGCCACCTGAAGCAAGTAGCTGCTTACAAAGATTTGAACTGCAGTGTAAAATCCGGGCATTTTTCTCGAATCAGTATGATACTACGATCATAAGACATCCAGTTCTAAAAATTCCAGCCTGAGAAAAGGAGCTTCCTTTCAGTATAGGCCAGTGATGGCCAAAGAAGGAAAAGGTAGTTACAGCAGTCAAGTGTTTTCCCCCAAAATTTCACTTTCCTAGGGGTTGTTGCATAAATGGGCTACCTCGCACAGCCAACATGACCAACATCATCAATGTCACAAAAATCCTATCCTAGGACTAGCTGTAGGTCAAGCATCAACACAGGCAATTTAGAAAATACATTAAAGAAAAAAAATAATAAAATGTCAAATACTGACAAAACAGTTTGTAAAGGCAGGGTGAAAAAGGTAAGACATTTTAATAACCATTAATCAAGCAACATCCTAGTGATTGAAATCACAACAGTTACTGAGGTCTTTAGTACATGGAAACAGACCCTTCAGGGAAAAAAAAAAAAAGATCAAAGTATATGGAAAATACACAATTCAAACTCAGAAGCTCTAGATCTTCCAAAGTCATATACTAAGTAAAATAGTTTAAGACATTAAACTACTATCTCACCATTTGTTAGAAACTAGTTTACCATGTTTTAGATTACTAGGTTTTTTATATATGTTGAAACTACACATGTATATAGCAAAACCAGGTCTCTCCACGTACAACTTTAAAAGCCTATAGCTGCAGTCCAACTCCTTTTTTTCCAGTCATCAACATTGATGATGATTCTAAATTAATTTATTATTTTAGAAAGGTGTTAGATAAAGCCAGTTTTCCTGTATCAAGTTTTCCATACTTAGTACTATGCAAGAAAAAAATTCTTTCATAAATGTATGTCAGAGTATGTTAGGAGTGTTCATTCAAGTGACACATAATAATTATCTCACTCAAAGTGTAAATTAATTTTGGTTTTGATAGGTATAACTGCGTGGATGATTTGCTTATTTCTTTTCCCGGTGGTAAGTTTGTATTTATTCTCATCTTCTTCACAAGAAACGAGAGTACTGTCCCCTACATGTTCAATATTTCTAGATCTTTTGCCTATCACCAGATTGTGAGAAGAGGTTTTTTTTTAATTGCAGAAGTTGCAGCACAGGTTTAGAAATCCTGGGTCTTTCTGCTTCTCAAGCTATTCAGTTTCTCATGAGGCTAAGACTCTGCTACAAAATATCCTAAGCAATTTACTGCACAAGAACACTTATCAGTCATGGTTTAAAACTAATAGTCACAAAAAGTAGATCTCACCTTACCTATAGTCAGACCCCTATGCCTACTATGCTACAAAAGCACCAAAAGCCACATAGATACTATAATAAGTTTAGTTTTCCAATTAACCGATCTGCCCCGCAGGCACAAAGGGTGCTTATGCTCTCTGGTGGAAAGAACGCTAACAAACCAGCCACTAGAGTACTAGATATAGTATCCAAAGCTGAGACTCTGGCCTGAGCTAGGCTTGCCTTGATCATCTTATTTCTGAATAAGGATGGAAGTGCTCACCTCCTGCGCAGTACTGATTTAAATTTCAGCAGTTCTTTGGAAGTATCTGGGGGCAGATATCTGAACAAAACACATTCTGAAAGACTTTTAATATTTCTTCTTATATTTCTTTGGAATTTTTACTCTTTCTGGGCAAGATATCCATACAGACAACTTAAAATGTGAGATAAGCCATACACTTAGCCTAGCGAGACAAGAAAACATGGAAGAAAACTAGGAAAGCATCAACAAATTAGTGACTATTTAAACACTGAATAAAATTCTTCCTTTGTTCAGGAAGTGTCTGTCCAACGGAAACTCTACTGTTCAAAATTGGTGTCATCTTGAATGCCAAAAAGGGAAGAAAAAGTCATTTATAAAACAATTAGAAATAAGGTTTCAGCCTTGGGGGTCTTCCTCAGGGCATGGTGAAACTAGGACAAGGCAAAACTAAACAACATCCTGTTCTTCTTTAGCCTAAGGAAGGCCCCATGGTCAAAATGCCTTCTTTAATGTAATTTTGTACTTTCGACAAAAAGGTTGACCCTTCCCCTGCTAATTACTGTTCTGCAACTTGTGACATATTGTGCCAAGTTTGTCCCTTCATTTTTAGAGGTCACACACAATGTAAAGCATTTATCCAAGCCACCTTCAAATCCCACACCTTCATTTATGTCTGGAACGAACAACTTTGAAATGCTCACTTTGGGAGGCGAGGGAAGGTACATAATTCTCCATTGCCTTTCACTTCTGCCGACTTTAACTCTCCTGGGCAAGAGGATGAAATGCTACTGTTCCAATTTGGTAGGAGTGTGCATAACTGGATAAGACCAGATAAGGTGCAAAGCAATGGAGAATAGGACCCAGCAATTTGAAGATGTCACCTGTAAAATGAAAGAATGGTTTCTGTCACACAAGTTTATTGCAGCCCAGAAATGTCTACAGTAACTGAGGGCATATAATATGATGTACAAGGCTTTTATGAATGGGACCCTTGTGGCTTCTTGTCAGAACTGAATCTGAAGTGATGACAGAACATTTGTAAGAAGTCTTTCCTGGGATGCTGAAGGACTTCCGTAAGGAATCATCTTGAAGATTGGGCTCCTGAGGCCTTCAGTCAAGAGGAGTCCTTCCAAAAAATGTTGAAGGTTTTTTGGTAAGGAGCAACATAGATACCCTCAGAAATACTGAAGGACCTGAACTGCTGGGTTTGAACACTCTGCATATCCCAGAGTTACAGGAGAGAAGCATACAGGGTAGATGACTGGCCAGTCTGCAGGTTGGGGGAAAAACATGGAAAAGGGAAAACAAGAAAGCCCACACCTTCACTCTGTTGTTACTAATGGTACCTCTGTCAAAACCATGACAATAGTTTATCTGCTGACAGATTAATGTGACTCACCAAGTGCATTAACGGTTGGTGTAATTCCTCTCTATTTGCAAGTTTTCAAAAGATTACAAGAAGAAACTGAGAGGGCTACAGAGGGCCCCTTCTCCCAGTTAGGCATTGCTGAGAATGGGTAAGTCTGCAAAGTGTAGTTTACATATGCTCAGCTCCTGTTCATACATATATACAAAGAGGCTTGGATATAGCAAACTCCTCTAAGTCTTCAGCAACAGTTACACAAACATCGTTTGCCTAGTCCCTTACTCCCAAGCTGGGGAAGCAGCTGCTATGGCTGGAGAGGTCCCAGTGCTGAAGAGCTTGCGTTCACACGCATTCAGGTATGCAACTGGTGAGTACACTGCTAATGCCTTAGCTTAGACAAAGGTATTGACACACTTGTACATTTTTTATTGTGGAGTTTTTAAGCAACAATTAAGAAGGAAGTCCATTTTAAGTTCCAATATTGCAATATTTGGTGGTCCCCACTGCCCCAAAAAGCTGGTAAGCGTCTGTAACGTGCCTGTAAAAGAACTCTGCACATAAGACAAAAAAGCCTGCATTCCAATTTACCAAAAATACAGCCATAGGTAGAAACACTGCCAAATCAAAAAAGCGTGAAAAAGTAGGAATAGCATTCTCTTTGCACTAGGTCTGGGTGTTGGAACAGAGCCCCTGGCAACAGAACCTCCCCCAAAACAGGGAATTTATCCTGCGGAGGCTTCAGCATGAGCTGCTTCAGCTCATATTAGCCAGCTGCAACCTACCTGGTCCCATTAATTGCTATCCCTCTCTCAGTCAGGTATCTCCAAAATGCACTTGATGCTTTTTTGATCAACTAAGTTTTGGTTTGAGTTGGTTTTTTTTTTTCATTTGGGTTTGGTTTATTTGTTCGTTTGGTTTGGTTTTTTTTACAAAAATTGTGATGAGGAAAGGGTCCTGTGGGTCTCCCTTTCCATTCACCCTTCTGCGCCCTTGCACTACTTTGGCTAGTCACCATTTAACTTCATGCTCAGCACGACAGCATCCCCATTTCCAAGTTCACGTATACCTGAACTTGTTGGAAGTTGTACAGCACCCCATTTTCTTGCAAATGGGTTTATTATAAAATAAGCAAAGGATGACCCTGTAAGAAAGGTCCTCTTTTAAAAAACAGTGAAAATGAAAGCTGTTCCTGGTTCCACTGATGAAATCAGTGTGAGCCTGCTCAGATATGTTCATGTCTGTAACACGAATATAACATTTGCCACTGTCACAGGGAGGTCTGATGACATGCCCATTAGCGTTCCGAGAGCAATTAGAGGTTGGGTGAGAGACTAGAATAAGAAAACAAAGAGACATCTCAAATGGATACATTTCTGCTGTGCCTCAGAGCAGCTGAAGCAGAGCAACACCCACGGGGATTCAGGCTTGAGCAGTAGAGGGGAAGGCAATGGGAGAATGCTGCTAAAAAACAAAACCACACACCAATTCAGAAAGCAAGTTAGGTGTCTGCCCTTAAAGGGAATGAAAATCCCCTCACCTTTACAATAACAATAAATATGTGCCTTGATGTTAGCCCTGGGAATGCCAGTGAAACTAAGGGTTGTCATTTTCTTGTTTTCCAAAATGTTCACACAATTAACACATTCTCTCTTCCCTCTTGCTGCGGTTTCAGGCAGAAACATTTTGTCTAAGGCTCTGAAGGGAAGACACTGTAGGGCAGATGTCAGTCAACCTTGCTCAATGTGATTCAAACTCACCCTGGCCCTTTTGCTGCATTAGGCATGGTTTTCACCAGGATCCTCGGCTGCGGTGCCGTGTCTGCTGGGGAGAGCTGCGTGTCAGCCGTCCTTTCTCACTGGCCTCATAACAGAGGCCGAGCGCTCTTGCCGTAGCACCTCTGCTACCACGTGACTACCAAGAACACATGCCTGATTTGATTTTAAACACAAAGCACGTTCCCTTTAATTGAAACTTTGTGCATGAAAAGTTTATTAAGTTAGACAGCGATGCCACAGAGAAGCAGTGCTAGAAATTGCCCTCGGGCTGATCCTTCCTAGCCTGCCATTAGGTGCTGTTATACTTAATTGTTGGTGAAGGCAACTTAGTGCTTGATCACGTTACTTTCACGTTAAACCTTTCCTTTCACACAGGTTCTTTTTTAGATGCAAGTATATTTGAAGGATCTGCACAGAAAGAAGTATCTTAAAACCACCAGGAGCTTTACAAGTAGAGGAAGTTACCAATGTTGTTAAGAGGTCTGCAACTCACAGAGGACTGGAAGATTAAAGCCAGGAGAATTCAAACAATCATTAATATAACAACTATATTTTCTACTTTTTTCACACCTTTCACACCACAGTCTTTAGAAAGACCTGTTCACTATGCCTAAAAGACTTGGACTAATAACTGACATGGAGCTTCAAGTTTAACGACGAGAGTATCCTTAAAAATTGTAAATTGTTCCGGGACTTTCTAGAAGATGCTGAAAAAGCCACGATTGCACAAACAGTAATTAAACAGAATTATATGCTGGCCCAAAAATATTCCTCTTTAAAAGAATATTTAAAAGCAATATTAAAAAGTTAAAAAACTCATAAGAGGTTAATGGAATAAACAGGATATCAACAGACAATAACTAAGCAATGTATTAAAAAAACCAAAACCCCAAAACCCCTATATGCAAGCATACATTCATTGCTAAACGCAGACAGTAAAACTATACGTGAAGATGCTAAAAAGACAGGAATGTTTCACAGATACTTTTGATCCATGTTTGATAGAAGACACCAATGCATATGCATTCCCTACACGCTATAGCTAGATCAGAGTTTAACAGAGTTGTGGCTCTACTCGGTTTGATCAGATGTCTTATCAGCAGGCAGCTAAGTTGCCTGCGTTATCTTCATCTGTCTGCCAAAGGTGTAAAAAAAAAAAAAACCCAAAAAAAGACGTTAAGTCAACTGGTCAAGATAACAGAGACCAAAGAGTTTTAAAGGAACTGGTGGACTGATAACTTTTTAATACATCATGGCAAACAACCTTGTAAATGCCAAAAGTTGTGGGATTGACAATTTGATGAGAGTTAGGGATGACTCCAGAGAACTGTGGACCAGCTAGTCTAGTCTTAATAATTGGCAAAATAATAAAAGATTTATTAATGAGCTATCAACAAATAATTGCAGACTGGAACTACAATTGTGATGTTTCATGGAAAATCGGTTTAAACAAACCACACTTATCTTTATTTGGCAGGATTACAGGTCTGATTGATAGAGACAGCTGTGATAATAAAGTGGACTTGGACTTCTCCAAGATTTCTGACTCAACTGTACCTAAATTCTTACTTAAAGCCCTATATTCTAGTCACCAAATGGATTAAATAAGTGGTTCACTGACTGACCTCAAACTGTAGCGGTTAATGGAAAGCTACCAGGGAGTACAGCAGTTGCACTGAGACTGGTTTTCCGCCTAGCCCTGTCCAGTATTCTGTAAAAGATCAAGGTGGTAATGAAATGTATTGTCAATAAATTTAACAGATTAAAAAGGCTGGAGTAGTGGAAACTTCTGTTTCTTTGAAGGCTGGTACAGGCAGTGACAAGACAGTTATCATTAAAACAAAGTGTGAGTTATTCTGACCTCCACACGTGGGCGTTCAGCCTCATCCAGGTATTCTTGCTATTAAATCTTACACCTCCTGGTTCTGGCCTACGAGTCTCTCTCCAGCCGGGGCAGAACTGCTGGCACTTCACAGAACTGCCTGGCACTTTCCAGCAATGTTCCCAGTAAACAAGGGCAAAATAAGTTAACACCTCAGAGAATAATCACAATAGACTACCCTGAACTATGGGTTATCCTGCTTTTGATAATTAATGCAGTCACTGCTTGCTTATTTAATGTATGCCCATACAACCCCATGTCCTCTCCTACAGTCTCTGAATAGCACTGGTAATTAGCAAGACGGAAGTAATGCAAAATAAGGTTTATTGACCGTTCCTAAATTTTTAATATTGGGTTCAAATCCACATCTCAAGTTGAATAGAGTGTCAACCAGGTTGAAAGCGGCATGTTCAGTAACAGACACAGAGCCGGACATAAACAAGTGACTTATGACTGCAACATGGGTAATTAGATTCCACTTGAAGTTCTCATTTTAGCTTTTTGCACAACACTTTTCCTATGCAACCAAACCAGGCTGAGTGGCCCAAGTCTCCACAGGAGGCAGGTTGCAGTCTGGTTGGTATGTCCTGCCAAGTCCTTCATTTAAACATTTTCAGACAGGAATTAAATACAGCTGCTCTTCTGTCGAGTCTTAGACTCATAAATGAACGTTTAAATGCTCTAATGGAGTACCATATTTAAGATATACCAGGTTAGATGTCCCCATGGCTTTGTGTAGCAGCATGCAGAAACTAGCCCCTGGCAGCAAGACAGCCAGCTCAGTTAGGAGTATGCTGACACTGCTTTTATACTTCTCCTCCTCCTAGAAAATGGTCTGAGACATTATTGTAAACTGTAACCTAGATGTACAAAATCAACTTTTTATTCCAATGCACTGAGCACAAGACCAGGAATCTCGTTTCCTTGGCCTATTAAAAAAAATCAGTTTAGACATTATGCCACTGCAGGTTTTTGTGACCGTTTAAGAATATAACTTAGTATCTCCAAATCTCTTGCCTCAATATTCCCTTCTAGAAAGTAAGAATAATTGCTTTCCTCTTACACAAATCTCATCACTACTGTTGCTACAACACCTGAAAGACACAAAATTGCCCAGCGTCGGTGCTGTTCCATACATACTTTAAACTGACTAAACTTTCCTGGATTTTCTTGCAAGTAAGAAACACTATTGCTCTGCTAACTTTGCATACTGTGTTCAGTCACAACTCTCAGCGCTGCTGTAAGCAGCAGGTTTTGGTTTTGTATTACCATAGTGCAACAGAGCAACAGCACACATGCCGGCAGGGACTGCGGTCACACGTTACCAGCATGCCCGCTCTCGCCGCAGGGCTTACACTGGGATCTGCCCTCACCCCATTTACACCAAGTGGGCTCCTCCTTGCCCGTTTCATATCACAGGGCTTGGATCAGTCATCCAGCCTGCTTCTTTTTCCTCAAAATAAAGTCCTTCCAGGTATCAGCCTCACCTCTAAGTATAAGCAGTCAAAATTGGCAGTAGTCTTGTGGGGCACTGGAGGGAAACCGCGGGATGTTAGGGAGCTGGGACCAGCAGATCTGCTGTGCTCCAGGCCCGCGTCTGGGTAGGCATGCTTTGCAAAGGGAAGCAAAGAGCTTGCAGAGTCAGGCTGAACAGCTGCCAGAGGCTGAAGGGAGCTTTCAATAGAAGTGGCTTGCAGATACAAGTTTGAAGGTGATATCTATCAAGAAAAGCCCACTCTTAAGATTTCAGACTTGCATGTGCTGATTTACCTTGGACAGAGTAGTGATAAATAAGCAGCAGGTAAATTCATCTGTTTGTTGCACATGGAAAGCATTTATACTTTATAATGAACAATTATTAGAAATAGATAAAATCTGCTGAGGAGGGCCCCCTCTTGACAGCACACTGCCTTTCCTCCAAATACCTGTGTGTTGACAGCTTTTATAGCTTATCCTAAAGTTTATGTAGATAAGGCTAACATCTGCTGTAGCACAGTGCCTGAGCTGTTTAGTTTGTTAACATACTGCAAGGAGTTCCACCAGCAATTTTACTACACAGTTATGGATTATGGGAAGTTGGGGTTTGTTGGGTTTTTTTTAAGTGCAAAGGCAAAACTGCAGAAGAGTTGGTTTGCAGTTCCACAGCTCCTCGTGCAAAGCTTTACATGACACCACCTTAGCTAAACATAACCTGTTTTCCAAAACATGCTCACCTTTGACTGCTGCAGCTTTGGATTTCCTTATGCCTCCACTCTTATGAAGGGGAGAGCAGGTAGGTAAGATGACTTCAAGGAGACAGAACTGCTGAAACCGTCACTAAGGTCCCCATAAATATTCCCCATGGACCTCATTACACATTTGAGCAAACATTACCTTCACTCACACAGCTAAATTTCCTGTTTGCTTGGCTGATCAATTCCTCATCAAATTTTAATGTGGGGTTCAGGCTGTCTGTGGTGTTTTAATTAGCCCTAAGATTGCACAGCGTTGGAGGCAAAGCTAAGAACCACTGAAGTCCCCTCTGCCTAGATATAAAGGTGGAAGGGGGTTGGGGAAGAGGAGGAAAGGAAGAGGCCAAGAACTAATTAGCTCTTGTTACTAGGTTAAGTCTGCTCTCTAGTGGTCACATCACACAGCAAATACAGCATATAAAAACCCTACAGAAAACGAAACCTTAAACCATAGCTGAATTCCTCTCCATCAAATATGAGGGAAAAAAATATGCAATATATATCACGCTTACCCCTGCTGCTGCAACTTCCAGCATTTCTTTCCCCTTACAGTGTCTTTTCTTCTCCCCACTCCAGAATTTTGTATACTTTTATCAGTGCTCTCAGTTTTGGCATGAAAGGAAAGTGCAATGACCTGCAACTATTTAAAATCAAACACACTTTGCTCCAATCAGCATGAAGAGTTTTGAATGATGGAGACCACACAATCTATACACGCTGCTGTTCATAACCATGAACCACAAACGACCACGTTCTGTCCAAGGCATCGTCCAGGGGTATTTTGACCTGCAGTCAGTTGCTGGCAAGCCTGAAGAAGTTCTATGCATTTTGCTCTCGTCATATGTAAAGGTTTTCATTTAACTGAGTTTAACCTGCATCCTTCTCTTTGTCAATGAATACAGTCACATAATTTCAGGTTGCAATACAGCAGGATAAAGAAACCTAGGATTCCAGCAATATTGCTCCCACCCTTATTTCAAACAAGGTACACTGAAGCGACGCTGAAATGTAAGCCTTATACCAGCCAGCGGTTCTTCAAATCAAGCAGCACTGCTGTGTTTCACAAGTCCCTGAAGAGAACCTGTACCCATTCCCCAAAAAAAAGCACAATACGTTGCACCAGAGGTGTGCAAGAGCAGAGCAGTTTTCCCCACAGAACAATTAACAGTTCTATCGACAGATGCTGCTGTATGGCAATAACCTGCTCCATCCCAAACCCCGGGACTGGTGCATTTCTAGTCTCAAGTCTGGGTGCCTTGATACTAACAGAATTATTTAGCCAAACTCCTCTGAAATCCACCTGATTTTCATTCCAGCTGAAAAAGTTTAAGTTTATTAAAATCTGTACAGATTTACGGGGGGGGGGGGATAAAACAGGCCAGAAAGAACTGAAATAAATTCCTTATTTGTTTTTGCAGCTTGGGACTGGTTATTTCAATTACTAGCCTGCATACTGCAAAAGCAATATATGTATTTAAAACGGCTGCTCATTTCACACAAACACTAAACTCTACCCAACTCTGATTTGCCTAAAATCACAACTTCTTTGAGATTACATGAATAATATCAGCATCTGCAAGTGCACCTATTTACCACAGACAGAGGCACTGTAGCATATGAAGCTGCTGGTGCTGTATGAAATGACCAGTCAGTATCATTTACAGAATAGATACAAAAGTTACCCAGCAAGTGTATGTTTTCAGGCTCAAAAGTATGGATTTTAGTTGCATATATTCTTTAATAAATGGCAAGATGTTTGGCTTTATTCTGACAGACAGAAGATTTGCACTGCTATATAGAAAAGAGCAGAATAAATAGTTAACCTGAGTCTAACCTCCCTGCTTGAAACCTGGATGCACTTAATTCAGCACGTAAAAATTAATCAGTACTGTTAAAATACCACTTAGCAGCAAGAACAGGCAGACTGCTAGTATTTAAAAAACACATTACCTGGTCATCATAATCACCGTATCTCACAAGGCCTGGACCAACTAACACTCTTTTTGCCTACACCAGGAACTACAAGTGAAGAGTTTGCAAAACACCTCTTTTTCCAGGTAGTGCTGGTGTATAAACACGAGCATTAGTACAAAACCTCAGTTTGGAAAAAAAAAATCACATCAAAGAACAGGCACCACTTCACATACGGTTAGAAAAAGATTGAGGAAGAAACACATAACCAGAGTTCATTTACAAGACAAGTAAGTATTTTTATAAGCAAATGCAACAGGAAGGGGTTTCTACCCCAGTTCTAGTTCTTTGCTATATTTCTGAGACCTTTAATGGTTACAGATTACATCAAGCAGTAGCAGGACCTTCATCTTGTTTGTTTTCCAGCTTTCGCAGATAACATTCATCTGTATTTATTTGCATTTTGTTCCTTGCAGTAAAAAGCAGCTATCCCCAGGCTTTAGCCACTTTGTTTAAAAACAAAAACCCAAAACAGCCCACATGCAGTAAATCAATACAACTGTACTAGCTCCAGTACTCATGAGTAACCGAGTAGGGTGAATTCCACTGAGTCCACCAATAAACTTTTATCCTCACACCAGCAAGACACTTTCATCTCAAAGCATTCTACAAGCCAGACCACGTCTCAGAAGCTTTCAAAACACTCATTTTGTGGGCAAAGGCATTCCCTCCCCACAACCCTCAGAAAGCAGGATTTGGCCCTTTATTTGATGCTTTGTTCGCACTTCAAATGCCACCACAGCTGCTGCACATCAACACTCAATAACAGTTTGAGACAAGGATGTTCAAATACAGAATCCTACCGAGACTGGAAAGGCAGAACCACCTGGGTGTTTTTTAGCTGGCGGGTAAGGGGCAATACCCCATCTCTTGCAAATAATCTTATGGGATGCTTAATGGCTTTAGTCCTATGCCTTTTGCCACCTATGTGATCAGAATCGATACGCCACCAATGTCAGAATTTTTAATGGTGGCAAACGCAATACAGACAGCATTAGGTGCCACTATGCTCTATCCCTGCAAATACTTAACACCAAGAAGTGACTCCTTGCTCCAGCTCAGACCTCAGGTGCTGACAAAACTACTGACGTTAGGTTCAGCCCCACAAACCCGGAACAACCATCAGGCTAAAGTAGGTGTCATTTACCACAGGCAGCTTTCATTTCCAAAGGGTTTCCACCGTCAGGAGTTCTCCCCAAATCAATGTTATCAATCCCACTTGTAATTTTACAAACTTCAAAGGGTTAAGACAGCAAGCGCATTTATTGACTGGTGCTTCTTGGTGGGTTCAGTAAAGCATGACTGATTAGAGCCCAGTTCTAAAGAGCCCAGCTTTGTGAGGCTGGAATAAATGGGAGTCTGTCAATAACTCAGATCCAGGCATATTGACATAGTTTACAGCCTCAATAGGCAATTAACACTTTACAGTGGATATTACCCAGCGGCCTCCCCATGTTTTACTGCACATTTTCTGCCGTCAGCTGCAATATTGAAGGTTTGGAATAAAAATGATATTGGACAGACAGCACCTTTGTTCAGCTGCACAGAAATTTCTTTAACATCTGGGAGAGATCACAGTTTCATTCCTCTTTATTCACTCTCGCACACCCCTTGTCTCACTTTCTCTGTCATTTACAGTTTCTAGCCCACATTGGCAAACTCAAGAAGCTCTTAACTAAGTAATTAAATCTGTTACATGCTAAAACTCTCTAGGGAAACCCCAAAAGAGTCACAACCCCAGCCTTTTATCCTACAATGGGAGAGCCTGAGTAAACTCACAAATGAATGCCTCTTTGGCAAACAAATTATACCGACGAATAACCAAAATTCAGCCAGCAGCATTTAAAGCAGAAAGAGTTTTTAAAAGTTACATTCAGCTCATTGTCACCTCTCGTAACCAGGTCCAAGCCCATATCCCACACCGTTCACGACAGAATTGCAATACAGCTTCCTACTAGTTGCACATTCACAGAAAGAGAGGGAGAAAAAAAAATGTTCAAGAAAGTGGCTTCTTTTTTTCCCTTTCAATCTATTTAGCCCAGTGAAATGTGCTGGCTCTGCATTTTGACACCACTATCACAGTGGTTTAGTTCAGCTCTTTTGCACCAACAGCATCAAAGGACAAGGTCCTGAGAAAGCAGCTGAGAACCCCATCCCAAGTTCGCCAGGGCTGGCACACACAGAGACACCTGCCCTAGCAGGAGATAGGCAGAGAGGCCAAACAAGAAAGCAGGACCAAAGCAGATTTACAACATTTTGCATGACCAACCTGTAAAGAACTCTTTTTCTTTTGTTAGCAGTGAAGATGTTACTTACCCCAGAAGAAAACATTTGAGAGAAAACCCTAACAACCCCCCAGCACCCTACTTACAAGCCAGAAGAATGAGCTGGGAGAGGAAACAGTAATTTACCAAATGGATTCAGCTGCTTCTTGTTGCCCTGTTCGGAGAGGAAGCTACAAAGCAGCCTGTCAGGAGAAAGCCCTGAACCAAGAGCTCCACCTGGCAAAAATAAGGCAATTAGCAGGAAGGGGCGAGAAATGGGGTGTGGGGGTGGTTACCCCCTCCCTGCAGCTCCCAATGTCCACGAGTCACAGAGAGATTCAGAATAGGTAGCATCAGCTGTAACTTCTAGCATGATTCACTGCTTTGCTGCGCTATTCAGATGGAGATGCAATGCTATTCAACATGAACTCTTTCTGCTGTAGATATGAGAATAGCCCTGAAGTAGCCCCTGTGGTCTGCAGTGTTTCTGTGCATGTTGTCAGAGAGTTGCCTGCCTTTTCCCAGGTGCTCTCCCACAATGAGATTGCAGCATACTTTAAGGCTCATATATGGAGGTGAGAATGAAAAGGAGTTTATTCTTTAAGTCTACACAAAGTTACAGGCTCTGAATGAAGGAGAAAATGCCTCATCATTGATTCATACAAAGGCTCAAGTGAAATTACACGGAGATGTAACACAAGCCATAGAATTCCCACAGGCACCATTTTCAGCAAGAAAAGGAAATCATTTTCTCTATTTATGTCTTGCAGAGGATTCTCTCTCTTGCCTTCCCTTTTCTTTTAAGGGAGGAAAACTCTGTAGATCACAGATTGCATGACTGTAAGGGGTGATAGGGAATTGATCTTCATTTATCCTGTGTCCAGTAGCAAAAGACACCAGTGGAATTTTCCAGGAACAGGCATGATACAAAACCAGTCCTCAATTGACAGTATTTCACTTACCTGAAAAATCTGGAAGACTTGTAAACTCTTTTAAAATAAGTCATGTATTTTGGTCCTCACTTTTCTGACTAGTGAAATATTACATTGTTTTTAACTTGTTTTGGATGGACTGAATTTATCGAATAATTGAAATTGCTATCAAGTATTTAGATGCATCAGATAGGTTGGCAAATGGATTTGCCATCAGCAGCTCCCATTTACTTTTACACTGGAGAATCTGGAATTATTGCCTGCTTAATAGAAACCTCAGACAAGAATAGTTAAAGACAAAGTCACTGGGTTTAAGAGGAGGAACGATCCAATTTTCAAGGATGTCTGAAGTGCCGTGGAGCCTTTAGTCTTGTATCAAAGGCTTCCGACGTACTCAGCGTCTGTCAGTGACACCTGAATACAGTGTTGCCCAGCTAAGGTTGGACAAGCTAGGTCCTGAGCCAGGACTAGGCTAGAGCCGTGCTAACGAGGTACAGCGTTACAGCCACGCACCTCTGCTGCTCCTGGGAGCCCATACCCCTGATGCCACTGGTATTTTTTGTGAGGCTGTTCCAGCTCACTCAGCAATAGCCCAGGGTCTAAACAGGCTCTGCAATTAATATGTTCAGGTATCAAAAATGAATATGTCACGTTTGAAAACAAACAAATAAACAAGCAAGCAAAACCCACTGGGCTTAAGTTCTGAAGCCTGGAGTTCTGAAGATTTTACTCCAGGGGTTATTTCAGTGAAGATTTTTTTGTTTTTTAACAGAGTAGAGAACCAGATTCATAGACCCCTGGTAGAAGGGAACTTTTTCCTGCCTCGTTAAAGTCACATGTCTCCTGATCACAAACCCCAGTTTCCTGAAAGAAAATAGATTAAAGAATAGGAGCAGGATTCAGAGGTGACAGCTGGATATATGTAATGGCAGGCTTTCCTCTTTGAATTTCTCTTGAGTAATAGAAACAGAAATAGCATGGTAGCTTTCTTCCCTCACCCCGTCCCTCCATGTATGTGGAACAGAGTAGGTTAGAGACATAGTCTAAGAAATACAAATTAACATATACCATCTAAGAATTACAAATTAACTTCTTTCCTTGCTGAGAGAAGTTAGTGGGAACTGTTTCCTCCAGCAAAAAAAAAAAGTAAATCTTAAGTCACTTTGCCACAGGAGGAAAAGGTAAATAAGCAGAGTCCCAGAAATGAAACCAACCATTTCTGTCTGCCATTTCTATAAGCTCAAAAGAAAAAGCATCCCTGTCAGGCTGTTCAGAGAGATGCAGCTGCAAGTTTGCTAAAGGAGACAAAGTACCACCTACTCCTGAGCTGCTACCTGAAGAAATCATTTTACTGATGTACCGAAAATTAAATACCTACATAAGAACAATGTGAGACATACACAAACAACACTCTCTTTCCAAGCAGGCACAATCCTGAAAGTCTTGATTCTGGACTTGAAATTGCAAAGGCACCAAGACGCAAAGGGCTTGTCAGGAAATGAGATCCTGTTCAGCCTAAGCACAGACAGACAGCTCTGACCTTAAAGAATCAGGGTAGTTAGTGCATTAGTGCATATACTAAAACCAAACAAAAAAACTAAAGAAAACCCCTAACCACTAACAAAATAACTCCCCAAATGTTGCTATGTGTTTGCACCGAGCTTGTTTCTTCTGTGGTCCCTTTTTCTGGAAACAGGTGATGTCCCCATCCTGTTTTGCCGAGGCAGCCGGCCCAGTCTGGCAGCCTGAGCTGTGACCCTGGTGTGGTATTCTGCCAGGCAAGTACATCTGGCAGCTCTTCTGATCTGAAGTCCTGTGGTTTCCTTTGTGATGTGGCAAAGCACATGGCCCCCAGTACATCTGTATAATTAATGTGAGGGAAAAATATGAGCAACAACAGAATAAGAAAAAAAAAAAAAAAAAGAGCCCTCAAAGAACAGAAGCTGTTCAGGGTCAGCAGAAGGTCTGATAGCAAAAAGATGCAGCACAGAACCACAGGATGGGTTTGCCTCCATACACTGGGGTATTTAGGAGATGAGGAGAGCTCTGATTGCGCCATGTGCCACTGAACAATTTCTCCATCTCTTGGAACATCTGCTTTACTAGTTTCTGATAGTTTGCAAGCCCTGCAGGGCAGGGACACTCTCTGTATTTACATATACCAAATAGCAGTACAGAAACAAGAATAAAATAATCATCTGCCTACTGCAAGCAGCAGGAGTTACCACATCTGCAAAACCTTTTTAACACTATTTGTTTTGTTTTGGCATACTGGGTTTTTTCATCATTTTACTTAGGTAAGTGGCAAGCTGGGATAATGGGGACAAAGTGTTCTGTAAAGGACAGCAGCAGGTTTAGCTGCAGCAAAGGCCATGGCTCCTGAAGAGCAGAGCTGGCAAGCTGAGCTCCTTGCTGCATGAAGCACCAAAAGCAAAACTACAGTGACGCTGAGCAAAGAGCACCCGCTCTGAGGGAGGACCCCAGGAGGCAGAAGATGACACCAGGGGACAGGAACTCTGAAAGCCAGTGGGTCATTTCTGAGCCCTGTTCCACTCAGACTCTTCACAATCGCACTGCTGGAAAAAAGGAGGAACAAAAATAAGCCTTTTCTTTTAAAGGAGAAAGGGAAATCCTGAAAATCAAAGGAAACTTCCAATGTGATTTATAATATTTATAAAAGCCTGTTATCAGGGAAGTGTTGTATTAATTTCTTCCCGCCTACACACTGAAGGTCACAGGTAGGGGATGAATTTCCATGTTTTATGTTAGGAACAGCCTCCTGTTCAGAACTCCCTTGTGCTGCCCTCCTTCATGGGGATTTCATTTGTATTTGTAGAAGCCTGAGTGCCATTCCATTGCATTAACGCGCAGTTAACATGCTACCAAGTATCTTTTGGTAAGCCTTTATTTTAGATTTCCCATGATTCTTAATTCATTTTATATTGGAAGTAATAGTCCCACTTCTAATGAATTCATCTGGTATTAGCATGCCTCTTGCAAGTGTGTCCATAGGTGCTCAAGTGCAATTTAGCATTAGTTAAATGAGAGTTAATGGACACTAAAAGTGCCACTTATTTTCCAAGTGATCCATTAACACACAGAAAAGAAGACAAAAGCCAGCCAGCAGATTCCTTTTGTAAGATAACTCAGACATCTGTTCTCCACATGTACAATTTGTTTTGATACCAAGGGTGACTTTTAAAGCACTGGCTGAGTGGATGTGTATGGCAGGTGCTAGAGTGCAAGAAGTTGATGTGAAAAAGGGAAGAGGAGGGTGAAAATTTGTGCTGAAGACACAGGGGAAAGGAGAGAAGCCCAGGACAGCAGGAAATTATTGCCTGATGCCAGACCGATAGAGAAGCCGTGGCCACTGTTAAGCTAGCAGTTCTGAATGGGTAATAAACACCAGTAGTTCACCATGAACTACTGAGAAAAAGTCTTATATGAGTTACACTAGTTTTTACTTTAAGTACTGTTATCACTGGTCAGCTGAGATAGTAATAAACACACTAATCCTATCTACGTTTTAGTTTCATCTTTCATAAAACTGTCATTAGCAATTTGAAATATCTCAGTATTATATCAAAATAGTTTCAAGGTTGTTAATAAGACATAATTATTTTAACTAGGTGAGGAGGGAGAAAGGATGCTTTTCCCTAGTATTCAAATTCAAGTGAAGAACACTGAGCCTTGCGAATCATTTTAACAAGAAATAAATCACTGAAACAAATTTATCATGGGGCACAAGCTTCTTCGCTTAATATTCCACAACTTTACTTCAGAAAGTGAGAAAGAAGAAATCCAAACATACGAGTTCTGCAGCAAGGAAGCGAGCAATGCTGTCAGCTCAACCTAAGGACTGTCCCAGAAGGAAGCATGTGCCAAGTACTCTTGCGAAATGGCATACATACTTCTTAATAAGCCTCTTCCAAAATTACTAGACTTACAATTTTTTTTTCTTCTGAAATTAGGTGCTAGCATTCACCTCCCGCCCCCCCCAAACTGCAGTTCGTCGTGTTGAATGCTCTAAAATTCAAGAAGTTTGTTCACCCCTCAGTAGTACAAGCATCCTCCAAGTTCTCCGTCCTGCATCAGGGCTTATAAACTACAGCAGTCATTAGAGTCATGGAAACGCAGCACTAGGAGATGCTAAAGTAAGACCACAGCGTATTTTATTAAATTTGCCTTAAAAACAGATGTGAAAGACAAGCATAGATGCAGACTGACATTATTTCCAAGCAGGGGAAAAAAAAACCCAACACACACACACACACACACACACACACACACACACAGGGAAGGGGATGAAGAAGGGGTGCCGTGGCCAGCTGGGAGGAGCAGAGAGCAGAGGGGATGTGGTTCTCAGCAGGTTGTGGGGAGCAGATGGAAGGGAGATGCAAAGACAGCAGAGAGCTGTGTGAAAGAGAGCGAGGCAGAGGCAATGTGGGCCACACATTTTGCTGCCTACTTAATCCTTCCTTCAGTTGGCATCAACCTCCAAAATGCCTTACTACAGCTCTCTTCCTCTCTCTGAGGTAGGTAAGCATACAGCTCAACAGAGCATGCTAAAACAACTTCATGAACAACCTTGAAAAGCAAGTAACTGGAAGCATTTTACTTTTAAAAATCTACTTTCATCAGTTTAAGGTCATTAGTTCTGGGAGATGATGATAGAGCAGTGAAAGTTGCTGCAAGTGACAGCCATGAAACTCCTGACACAGATATGGTACAGATTGCACGACCAAATAACACTTCCCATGTTTCAGAAATCACGTTGTCAACAATGTTTCCAGGCCCTGAAATTAGCTGAAGTAATCAGGAGCCCTTGGCAGTGAGCAGCAGGCAGCTTGTTGGATTGCTTTTCTTTTCCACTGCAAGAATCTCTGATCATAGCTTTAAAAAAATCCCCACACCTGTAATAGCTTTCAGTTGAGTTTCCCTCTGTCTGTGTCCAAGGGGCAGCCTCCCAAAAATGATGCAAAAATCAAGGTCCCCGTGTCTTCTGCAATACTTCCCCAGCACCTTCTCAGCCTCAGAGGGAAGCATAGCCGAGTGAGCGGCTGTGAAGTCGGCCCTGACTGGCTTTGCCCTAGGCAGAAGAGGTTCTCTATTTTTGTTGCTTCCATCAGAAATAACAAAAGGGTTAATGCTATAGGAAAATATTTAAATTGGTGGGACTTTTCCCCAAAACATGTCTTGCTGTCTTCCATTTTCTCAGATCTTTGTTGCAGTATGGGTAGATTAGAAATTAAGCATGTCATTTCTATCTAAAATTGGCTCGTTCTTTACTTGATTCAGGTAACAGCTCTGAGCACTGGATCTTTGTATGTTATGACATACCAGAAAAGCAGAACCTTCTGCAAAGATCCCTGAGATATTCACTTCTTGGTGTCATCTCACCTGTCTTGTACACCCGTGTTACCGGGCACCAATCTTCCTGGTAGCCGTTCACACCCGAGAAGTAGCACTGGGAGGAATTTCTTCTGCACTGCTCAGCCCTGTATGACTGTACAACACCACAACAGAAGCTGTTGGAGACCACTACAAGCAGCTGAAATTTCAGTCACCATTTGCAAGTCTTCCCTTTGCTTAAATCCAGAATCACTAATGGTTTAACCCAGCAGTGGGCTTAACTACAAGGCTGATGGAAAAGAAAATGAATCCTTTCTGCTTCTGTGTCCTAGAGGGTGCGTTGCTTCCGCTAGGCCAACGGTTGCTGCCAGTGGGACACAAACCTGCTTTCCCGTTGAAGCTCTAACCATGTAGCGCCACGAGAAGTCCTGCATGGATATCCAAACCATTGGCTTTCTTCCCCAAGGCCGGAGTTTTGACCCTGTAGTATTTCAGAGCAGATTGTTCAAAAGGACTATTGCTGTTTCCAGCATTGTGTTCCCATGCAGATACCATAGAGGCCCTATATGCCCCGGGAACAGCCTCCACGCAGGACGGGTCGCTCTAGGACGCCAGAGGACAAGTCAGGGACCTTGGGCTCACTGAGCAGCTAAGGGAAGGCTGCCTTTCCATGTGTCTCCACAAGCTCTGGAGAGCTGCTTGAAGCCAGCTCCTGACTTCTGCAGAAGGCAGCACAGAATGAGGCCTCTTCTGTTTTACTGTGAAGGTCAGAGGTGCCCTGGTGAACAGGAATTTTCCTCCTTCCTTGGCACTGCACCTGGTTTTCTACATTTGCCAATTACCAAATGAAGCATGGCAATAAATCATCATCACTTCAGAGGCAAGTCCCCCTGAAATCACATCCTAATTCAGTGGAAGACTCGCATGTTCCAGAGTTAAATTGCTGCATGCTTGCACAAGGGCACATTTTGTCCACTTTCCTTCTGTATCCCACCACTTTCAATGTTCTCGCCTGTTTCACATTATCTTCAGATGGTATCTCTGAGGCAGTTACTAAGGGGGTTTTTTTGTTTGTTTGTTTTGGGTTTTTTTATTTCACTCCCTAAAACCTTTCAGGAAGTACCTAAACAGGATTTTCAGTTTAACTCACACATACCATTTCCAAGCTTCTTTTCCTCCCCCACAGAAGTTAGAAAGAGAAAAGACAGTTTAGCAAGGTGGACAGGTTGGTGGATACAAGCCCAGGATCAACAAGCCACAGCGCTAGGGTTGTTAACTAGCTTGGTTCAAGTACTGAAACTGGTTTAGTCTCCAACGCCTTTACCTTCTCCCCACAAACCTCACTTCAGTTCACTGACTGTGGTTGTGTTTATTCAATGTTAGGCACAATGTACAAGGAGATGGGGCTTTGGTTGAGAAAAACGTAATTCTTATTTTAGGAAGTTAATAATCTCAAGCAATCACAAACATAGTAAAGTCGACCTATGCTCAGTCTTGGGAGGGAAAAAGCATTAGCTACACAGTCAATCTGAAACGCCAGGACAACAAAGAATGACACCTCTTAGTCTAATAAAAATTCAGGAAATAGAACTAGTTTTTAAGGAAAGCTTGTTCTCCTAGCTTTTTTTATCAAGTTTGTAGAGAGGAAATCCTTGGAGTAAAATGTGTAAACCCAACTTTTGAACAGTCAGTATAAAGTTGCTTAGTAGTTATATTTTGAGTTTCAGAAGAGAGAATACAAAAGGTGAAGAAGATCAGTATGAATACGCAAGTGTTCAGAGATCATGAGACACAAAGTCTACAAATGAACGATCTAAGCTTGAATTTGCCTTTGCATTTTGATCCTGTCAGGATACACTGAATGTTTTTTTCAACCTTGTCTTAGTAACTAAGAAAGGGGAAAAAGCGTACTTTTTTTTTTTTTTTCTTTTTAAACACAAAGATTAGCATGTAAGTGGAAGTGAGGGGCACAGAGCCCAAAAAAATACCAAGACTTACTTTGTCTTGATGTTACTGAAAAGGAAAAGAAAAAACCACGGGTTGATGATGTAGGGATCACAGCCATTGCCTTCTCACGACTGCAAATATGAAAGAAATTAGAACATACAAGACAACTGAGTTCATCAAGTCATTTATAACAGCACAGGCAGAGCAAGGGAGAGTCTAATGTCCTCACAAAGAGAGGATAATTCAACAGAAATCTTACTGCCAAAGGCCATAACTGCAACCAAGCAGTTTAGCCTTGCACCAGGTCTTGATTCAGCCTCCAGGTTTGGCCTTTTGTCTCTGCCCACAGGCTCTGTGTACACAGTTGGCACATGTGGGGGTGCCTCATGTCCTTCTTCTAAAGGTAACAGAAAAGTACAGTGGAGCCTCCAGTTCTATTTTTTTTCTTTTTGATGGTGAAAGAAAAGCTGACTTTAAATTTGTTCCTTTTGTCTTCTTTTTCATATAGCTAGTTTGTGGCTCAATTATTACGACATTCTCCCTGCAGATAGTGATGCTTGCGGAATCTGGTAATACTTACCAAAATAAAAAAATGAAAGGATCCCATCTGCCAAGCAGAAAGTAATTAAGGATCTTGGAACACACAGAGGGCAATAAAGTTATTGAAGGAACAGTATTCATTAAGCAAGATAAAGCACAGCAGGGCATGTATTCCTGGCCCTAGCCACTGTGCCGTACACAACATCAGGTATACAAGGGCTAACACCGTAGTGCTACACGTAGGACAGAAGTATAGGGCTGCAAGCCGGGAGCCAGAGCAACAGAGCTCTAATGAGTGGAAAACCCAAACTGCAACATCTCACTGCTCTTCTAAATCAGCCCTTGTTTAAATTAAAGTTCAGCAGTCGGCTGAACAAATAATTCCCAACAACATTCTTCGCCTAAACTTGCTCCTCAACGTTATTATAGTACAGTATTTTGCACATATGATTTCTAGATTGGTTGAAGAATGTCCCTCAGTAAATATTTTTTGCTCTGTATTAGAGATCTGTTGAATTCTGACTGGCTGATACAATATTTCCTCCACTTCTGAACAGGTACCTCTACCAAACAGAGCAACAAAACAGAAATAAAATACTCTACTCCAAAGTCTTTGTTTACAAGTTCAGTTTCTCCAAGTATTCACACAGAAATTTCTTCAGTTGGTGTCTTCAGGCAAGCTGCAGTAACACAAACTCTCCAGAAACCCTAGGAAACATTTACTCTATAACAGGACAGTTAATTCTGGGGTATGCCATGTCCCACCCCAAAAGCTGCTGCATTTCGTTGCTGAATGAAAAAATCTCAGGTGCATGGTAAAGCCCTTCGGGATCATCTGTTTGCATCCAAGACTTTCTCTTAAACGTTGCTGCAGTGTTTAGTTTTCTTACGTTGCCACAACATAGGAAATGGTTATTATTCCCACTTTACAGAGACAAAGAAAATTGTCTTGTTCAAAGTCACACAGAAAGTATGTGGCAGGAATGGGAAGTGAAGCCAAGTCTCCCAGCCCTCGTCGTACCCTAATTCCTGACCTCCTTCATCATGACCTAAGAAATTCGGGGATTTTTTTCCCTTTGTTTCTTTTTCTTCCTGTCCTCAGAATGTATTTAGGTTTTATTTTAGACCTTTTCCGTTCAGCCCTTAAGGCTAGAAACATGATTTGAGCCACAAATACGCAAGGCCCAGGACCTGACGCTATCTGATAATTTCTCTCAGTTCTTGCCAACTGGATGCAACCCTGCGTTTGTATTCCATAACGATCGAAAATGCTTACACAACAGGTAATACACGCATAACCAAAAACCCTAGATTAAATTAAAACTAGTTAAACATTTGAATAGTCCCACCAAGGCCAATTCAAATATGCAGAGCACGCGATACTATCAGTGTTTCATTATATTCCACAATAACGTACTCTAATTTGTTATTTCTCAACTACATACACTTTAACAGACCATACACAGGAGCCACTAGGAACACATTTACGGATGTTGACTATTTTGCTGATATGATTAACTACTCGATATCAAGGCTTCATTTAGCTAGACACAAAAAATGTAGCTAGACACTGATCTTAATGGATACTTGCTCCAAAAGGGTGCAAGGCAGCTTCCAAAAACCTCCCATCCAAGCAGCCCTGTCACCAGGCAGCCCCACACCGGCTGCGTCACAGCTTTCCCAACCAGATCCAGCTGAAGCCCGGCGTATTCATGCCAACAGCCGCATCCTCGCAAAATGGCGACGGCACTGGGACCGCGGAGCTGGGCACGCTGACAAAATGCAGGCAGCTTGATTTACATTCATCTGCAGCCCGGTGTGGGGAAAGCCAGGGAGAAGAGGAGCCCACGGGTGCTGGGGCTGGACCTGGGACAAGACCCATGATGCCCAGGCAATGGGGGTGCAAAGCGCAGCCCCACGGACCCCATGTTAAGCTTGTGCTCAATGGTCAGGTGTCACAGTAGATGCGGAAGGAAAGCTTCACCCAATACAGTCTCACAAATGCATAGATCCTCACTGTCTGGCTCAGAGCCCTTTTGCTGCTGAAGCTAAAGGGAGAACGTGCCATTAGCATTTCTCAGTATGGCCCAAAATCTCAGTCGTGCGACAGAGGACCTGCTGCGCAGTTGCAGGGATTCCCATGGTCAAGACCTTATCTACCTGCTTTCCACGGCTGTCCTCTTCATCCAACCAACCTTAGCAAAACAATTTGCATTTAGTCCTTTTCTACAGGTGGAGATTCAGAGATCCTGCTTTTTCAGAGCTGCTTTTCCCCGTTCCCTTTGTTTCTAACACTTCTCCTGTCTCCTGAGTGCCTGTCACACTCCGTAGCCCCAAACTTTGCAAGGTGTTTCCTGAATTTATATTATTTTAACCTTTTAGTTTTTGTGCGCGCAAGGTGTACCTTGAACTCCTCGACTCCTTATGACGGCGCTGCCTTGGGTCAGGCCTTGGGCTGTCTCACCTGAGGGGGCAAGTGACGTTTTTCCACCTAAAAGTCAAGGATTTCCTGTTTGAAGGACCACTCTGAGTGCCACAACCAATGTAGATTACCACTCGGCAGGGAGATGGAAGTATAAGGAGAAGGAGGGATAAATCCAGTGTTTGGAAGAGTGGCACCTTTGTCTGAGTATATAAATAAAGCAGGAGTTTATCATAATTTATTTATAAAAACTATTTCTAATCTAATTCTTTGCATATTATCTAGGGGCAAGACAGATGAGACAAAAAAATGGTTGTTAATCAGGAATTGCCACATGGAGTGGTTTTGATTAATATGCAAAACATAGATTATAAATAGATTTATAAATAAATTATCGACTACGGCTGCTTCTTTATTTATCTATGGACTTGCAGAAAATTTGAAGGCTGAATTCTGATTAAATGAGAATCGCCACTGACGGTGGACTAGCTGGCTCAAAGGGACTGGTAAAGGAAAGTGAGAATATATTTGCATAGCACCTTTGATTCAGAAGAAGTCCCAAGTGCTCTTCAGAATTAATATTATATTTTAGGGGTCACTTCATCCATTACTGAAATACAGCCTCTGAGGAGGACGAAAGATAACTTTCTGCATCTATTTCACTTTTCATTGAAGATCTCAAAGCACTTTGCACACTAATTAAGCCTCCTATTGTATCCATGCAATCCACTCCTGCAGATTACTAAACCAACGCTAAAGTACCAGGGATAAAGCCAAGGAAAATTCATCAACGGTTCCTTGGTATAACTTCATTTCAATTCCAGATCATAAGGTTGAGGTCATCTGGTACCTCAAAAAGATGTCCTCACCTGAACTGTGATACAGATCCCAAATACCTATGATCAGACAACATACAAGTTAGACCTATTGCGTCCAAATACCACACCAGACCAAGCTTCTCATCTAAGAGCACTGTAGCATCCCATCATAGTCAAAACCTCAGCCCCAAAGTTTGCAGCTCTGACCTAAGAGCCTACATTGCTTTTCACTGATCCATTCCACCGTGAGACGCACACATCACTGGGAGAGTGAAGTTCGACATGACACTGGAGGCCAACTCTAAAGGCATGGCAGTCTGCGGGTGCAACAGCCTGCCCATTCCCATCTGTACCAAATGTCTTCACCTGGGCCAGACTTGCCCGTATCCATCCAACAGCAGGGCACAGGAGAGCCATATATCTGCTGAAAATGCCTGCGAGTCGATTCAGCCTCTTCCATTTACCTTGCCTTTTAAAAATAAGAAAGTCAAAGCATTTTTTTTCATATGGCAAAGCTGTCCTGCCAAGTCAGTTTTCACAGCTGAACACTTCCCAAGGTGCCAGTTCTGCAATTCAGGGCCTGGATGTGATCCCCCGAGCATGATGGATAGCTTTAAAATGAAGGCACTGCAAGAAGTACCAGCTGTGCAGGTGCACATTGGATCAGCATGGCTGAACCACCCCTCCTCCTCCCCTGCCTCCCTCCCCGGAGGGAGCAGGAGCTCATCCTGTGCAGGGAGAAAGCTTCGGCGGCAGGAGAGACGTGTGAGCCTGGCAGACCCGAGAGGGGCACAGCCACACACAGGTCAAACCTCATCCAAATGTCAGCCTGCTTTTACTATGTCTGGAATAACTTGCTGCTCCATGGCAAGTTTGGGTGACTCCTTTTCCATCCGCTTGCTTTGACCACCTAATATCGGACTTCTTCATTCTAACAACCAGTAGCTAAACGAAGAGGCAGACCAATGCAAAATGACCTTATTTTCTGCAAATAAACTAAGCCAACCTCCAAGCTCACCCCACTCACAAACGCTTCCTCCCAGTGGCCGTTCCAGGTTTCCAGATGTTCCTAGAAAGGGATTTCATTCTAAACCACTCTGTTAATTAACAGTTTCTCTTTTGAGTCCGGACTAACATCCTCGAACGCTCCTTGCACCGCAGCAATGGAGCACGCCCACAGTGCGTGGACCCGCAGGCGGCACGACCCAGCTTCGGCAACGGGCTCGCCCGCCGCACTTGTTAGTTGAGGACTGGAGGCCTGGGCTGAAATTCAGCCACGCCACGCAAAAGGGCACCAGCGTGGCTCCTTGCACATTGTGCAGATGCAACCTCAGAGTTCTTCAAAGGAGAAGATATGTGTCTACAGATTTTCTTGTCTTACAGAGCTTTTCGAGACAGCACAGGACATGTTCCAGGCATTCTGGGGAAGCTGATTCTATAAGTGAGATAGTTCAAACTTCATTTAGTAGAAACCATACGCCAATACGGTCCTATTTCCTCTCTCCACCCAGCAAATAACAACGTGGACAGTCTATTGACTAAACAAAGCAAATTTTACCACAGCAATAATAGACTGTCCGGAGAGAACATTACTGCTCACTGCCCAATTAGAAGAACGTTGAATGCACGGAAATGCCTTTTGAATAAACACTTGATAACCCTCAATAAAACTGTAAGAGAGAGTTACTGCAGACTTACAACCCAGGAAAGGAAAGCTCTTCACAGCGCAACCAAGAGCTTATTGCTTCTTACTTAATGCTGATAAATACAAGAACTTCACAGTCCCACAGCAACCTGGATTAAAGCGTTTTAGCAGGAAAATAAAAGAGGTACCTTATGATCTGCCCGCATTGAGACAGCAGAAAAGCACAAATTTGCCACAGTAATTGCGAGTTGCATGTGCTTGCTCCAGGCTGTGTGGCATTTGGCAAGGGGTGCATCCCTCCTTTGGAAAGGCAGCTCCACTGAGCAGCAGAGCACACATCGCTGACACGCTGCAGGTTCGTACCCTGGCCTGCTGCACAGTAACTGGTGGGCTTGGGCGCTGCGGTTGCAGAGGTGGGCTAGGGTGGGATTGCTGCCCTTTGGCTTCTGTACATCCCAGTTCGTCTACAGAAAGCACAGCTGTGATCCACATCTGCAGTGGTGGTGAGACCTCTCTTCCTGCTGCCCTACATGGAGAAAAGGAGCACTGTAAGGAGAGCCAGGTGACCAGCCTTACCGCCTCTATAGGATGATACTTAAGCAGCATTTGGGTTCTCTGAAGAAGTGTGATTGGCGAGGAGGAAGGAACGGGTTGGCTCTATTTACACAGATCCAGGTTTCCCATTAAGGCTGCCCAGGCACCTCGGCAGCAGCCCTTCCTGCAGGAACACAATGGGGATATTTACAACCCCAGGGAGGATATCGCCGCACGTTTGTTCTGCAAATGAACATCGACATAAAGGTCTTGCCCTTGCTGATGAGCATCGATGTGCCGTTTTCTGTGTTCACAGTTCTCGGTGATCGGGAAGTATTTACATGTTAATTTTGTTTTCCTCCCTAAGAAGCCTAGCAGGGAACAGCCCAGTGCTCAAAAAAAATAAACACCCAACAGAAATCATTACTAATGCCCTTATCATCTTTATGCACTTGAACGTGTGTCCTCCCTGGTGACCCTGTGGGCGGTGCCTTACCTCCTCGGGACCACGCAGGGTGCTGGGGAGCAGAGAGCCCCGCGAGCCCCGCCGCCGCGCAGCGCCGGACCGCCACCCGCGGCAGCGCCTCTGCGCTGCGCCCCCCCGCTTCTCCCTGAAAGGACCAGGGATCAGGCCCCGGCAGCGCCGGTCTCCGAGGCCCAGACACTCGTGTATAACAGAGCTTAACTGTCCTCTTCAGCTAACGGCAGCCTTTCCCAACGCACGGCTGATAATGGCTGATGTTTGTTTTATTTCAGCAGCGGCTGCTGCAGTCTTGTATTGAGCGAGCCGGTAAACTGTACTTTGGAGACCTTTCCTACTCAAGCTATTAATGCTACAGCAAGCAATCTTTGGGGTAATGGAGGAGGGCAATCAAAGAAAATTTCCCTCTAGGCTCCCACTACTATTTCCTGTCCAAAAAATAATATTAAATGGGAGCTGCAATGGTAGCAATTAAAGGGACAACGTGCTTCTTTATGTATTATTGGACCCCTCACACAAGTAAGGGGAGTTACCCACTTACCGCTGTTCCAACCGCTTTCGGAATGCAAAAACATGATAAATATTTCGGTAAGGCAAAAAGACTGCAAACCATTTAAAATGGCACTGCACTATCCCCGTAGGACAAAAGCCGTATTATTGCTCAAACGAGGGTGCATCAACACCTTCAAATCTTTCCTCACTTAAGCCTTAATCACTTCGCATATCAGGGGTGGAGTCCTAATGGTTTTCTATGTGGGGAAACTTAGGCAAAGATGAGGGAAAGAAAGAAGATTTCGTCAGGATGGCAGGGTGGGTTAGTGACATGCAGGGACAGAAGGAACTTCCCTGCATGAAGAGGGATGCAGATTTAGGAAGGTAATGGCAAAGAAGAGAAAAGAAGATGGGTCTAAACCAAAACATCGCTTAAGGAATAAAAAGCGACACTCAGTACTGAGGACACCGATGCTGGATTGTTCAAATTTCCTCGTGGGTTTTTTTTTTTTCATTATTCTTCTAAAAACAATGGGATGAACGTTGCTTGTCTCTTACATAAATGTTAGAGGTATGTTGATCCACGCTGGAGCTAGTAAACCTCCACCCCGTTAAGAATCTGTACTTGGAAAAGACTTCCAAAATATGGGCCTATGTTTGTGTAAAAAATGAGAATACTTACATGTAGCCACTTGCACATTCCTAGCAGGCTTCTGCAGTTGTTCACACTAATTTAGTAAGAAAGGAATATATAAATTAGATACCGAGCTGGAGTGTAATCACTCTGTGCATGCGATTACAGCAACACTATATCCTTTTACTCCATCTCCTGAATCAGTAAATGAAACACAGTAAAAGACTTATGAGTCTGTCTCTGATACCAGATAAATTGTCTGAGATTTGAAAACAGAAACTATCAAGACACAAAACTGACAGAAAAGCAAAGGCTGTGAGAGAAAGATCCTCTGATACTGACACTTAACCTGGAATTGGTTAAGAAGGAGGAATAAACACTATACAAGATACAACCCCCCTGTTTTCATAAACAGAAAGTCCAAACCCAAAATGCTTCTTATGCAATGCTTTCAATTAATAATGTAAAGTTTCTGCCACCAATTTTAGATCTTTCTCATGAATGCTGAATGTGGTTCAGATCTTTTCTTTCACTTCGTCAGATGCAATGAAATACATTTGTAATAATCCTGGCTATTGCTTTTTATTTTCTCCATGCAGAACGATATCCACATGTTTTGATTTTCTTTAATGCTCCATTTCTATTAATGCCAAATGATGTTTCAAAACGTAAAGGAAGTTTTGAAAATATACTGGTGGAACAACAAATTGGAAAATAAAGAGAGAGAGAAAAATTAAGTAATACCTGCACAACATTATTTAAGTCAAAGGGGAAATATTGGGAACATGGAGAGAGAAAGCTTTTAAACACTTACAGTAGTGGATTCTGCTGTTGTGCAGAATTGTCCTTACAAGAGCAGAAAAAAAAAAAGAGACCCAACATAATTTTGGCTATAAGAAATATAAACACTTTTCTTGCAACTTAAAAATTTCCAATTTAAAATGTTTAAAAAATTCAAAGCCAAAAAATTGTTAGGATCTGCATTTTTAAATTATTCCTGCAACAAAGTTTGTTTCGGTTTGACTGAAGCAGGAAAAGTTACGGCGGGAGCTGATTCAGCCCTGCACTGCACCTGTCTGTCACTTTGTTATGTATTTATTGACCTTTCTTGAATCTATCATGCTCTCTCAAACGACACCCTATTTCTACCACATTCCATTATTTATTCATCCTTGTTGCAAAAGACGCAACTTACGGTGAGCAAGCTTTCATTTTGCATCATCTTTAATGATAAAGACTTACCTTAAAAAAATTAACAGAAAACAAGTACAAGCTCTGCACTCAAGGCAATATTGTTCTCTACAGCCAAGGAAACAATAACCACTTGTGTGTTTTTTTCTTTTCCCCCCAGAAAAGTTGCATTAGATGCTGCTATATTTGGAAGTACAGAGATATTCGCTGTTACTGTCAGTCAATGAATACTGCAGCCACAGAGGGCAAGAATTTTTTAGTGTGGATATTGAGTAAATGTATTACTCAAACCAAGGGCTATCCATGCTTGCTGAAGCAGAAGGAAACATGCTCTGATAAGGCAGGGTCCTCCAGCACAGCTCCTGAGCCTGTGCATGATACCCTTGTGAAAAGTGTGCTGTATATGGGAAAGAGGCAGAAAACTCCAGTGCAACAAAATCATCCCTGAAAGGAAACTATTAAAAACAAAAAAAAAGGCAGAGTTTGAAGGTGGTCCTTCTGCCTTGGAGAAATGGAAGACAGACTCCCAGTAAAGTCCTGTCAGCCATCAGCGTCCTGCTGATGCGCGATGGCATCAGTTGTGCATCCTGCAAACCTACACTGAGGGAGCTGTTTTCACACATCCCATCAACTCACTAGGAAAAAAAGGCATAACACACAAATCCTCCTCTTACCAGCAAGATCATCCTGTGAATTTTGACTTTGTTGACTTAATGTCCAATTCATTGTCCTAAATTTTGATTTGTACAGATTTCCCAATGTGTCTGAGAAGACCAAACCAAGCTCTAGATTTTATAACTCAAATATTGCTCTTTTTGATGCTTCTTTATTGCTTATATTACCACATTCACAATGGCAAGACAGCTTGTTCAGCATTTCTATCAAAAAAATCAAGCATATTACAAAGCATCTCAAGGGATAAAGACAAAGTCTGGGGAACGCAGCCTCCAGATCTCTGCATGAAGTTACCAGAGTTGAGAGCGATCACAGAAATTGCCATAATGCTTTCTAAGAAGTAGATTAACATGCAGCATCTATTTTAGGAGTGCATATGTACCCCAGTGCTTACTGAACTCATATGTTTATACACCCCTCTGCAGGATGGATGATCTCGACTGCTCAGAGAGACAGAACAAGGGACAAAGCAACAACTAGTCTTGATTCGTAGGTTGGGCAGTGAGGGAGAGATTCGGTCTCATGTGCAAGGTCATTCAGGAAGTTCGTGGCAAAGCTGGGAGTCGACTTCCAATTCACAGGTCACAGTGCAAATGTCAATCGTAAATCTCTATTTTAGGGTCACATACAGATTTAATTTGATGAGCCAAATTCTGACAGTTTGTTCTTCGTTACTGTAGTTCCTGCTCAAGATTACTGGGTGCTACGACACTCAGGTAAAATAGCACAGCAGCAGTCATGCGTTGTTCAAAGGTCCCATCTCACAAGGACTATAAAAAATTCAGCCCCACTGATTCTAGGACTAGGAAAAAAAAAATACATCATTAGGAATCATTTTGAGCTGACACAGTGCGCGGAGGTGGCTTTTTCCCTTCGCAGCTTGTGTACAGCAGTTCAGCTCTTGCTGTTTTCCCTACCAGCTGCTCTACGAACACTACCCGTGTCAGCGGGAGTTACAAAAAAATGAATGAAGACTGATGATTAACGAAGAAAGAGGGTGAATATTAATCATGGAGTCAACATTTGATGGGAACATTGATGGAATAGTGGTCCCACTGGAAGTTGTTAGGAGTTGATTTTTATGCCCCAGGGCAGTAGTTTTAAACCAGGACTCATGATGGAAGAGAGGTTGCTTGTAATGTTTTAAACAGACCACTGTGGAAAACATACCTTCTCCCTCCCCTCTCCCTCCCCCAGCTCCGTCCTTTGTTGTGCTAAGTTGGGAGCGTAGCCCAGGTCTATTGTGCACCCTACACTCCCCCAAAACACCAAATACTAAAGATCAAACCTTTAAACAGGAGCAAAAAAAGGAACAGAACATCCACAGCCTTCCTTGTTTGAGTCGTCACCACCTGAGGCCACTCATGTTAAGTCAAGAAATGCTTGTGTTGCTAGTTCTGAGCAACTTTTCTGCTGTTCAGCACACCCATACTACACCAGGAGAAGGCGAGTCTGGGACAACACAGTTCCATAGCTAGGTAATTCAGGTTTGAACTTTGGCATGTTGCAACCCAATCCAAACCTTTCTGAAGGCAATAAGACTCACAGCTACATTAAAGAGCAGTGTAGTAAAGCCCTCCTAACCTTGGCTGGAATATCCTGTATCCTGCAAATTAACAAGTGTACTTGCAATCAATACTGTATACGAAGTGCACAGCTGATACTCTTTTTCTTTGGTGTTACACAAAATCATTCATTATACCAGAGCATTCATTTTTTTTGCGGAAAAAAACCTTGCAGATGCTGCCTTCAGGCAAGCTTCATCCACATGCTAGACCCAGCCACTAGAATCCTGAAAGTAACAGATGTAGGAAATACTGGAAAGGTACTGCAGCTTTACTGCACACATCAGTTTGACGTGGACAGTCATAGAAAGGACTTGGAAGTCACTCGAACACGGCTGCAGTCCGACACTGAAGTTGGTGAGTTGGATGCACACCAACAGCCAGCTCTTCCCACAGTCCCATCGCGCAAAGTGGGCGTTTGCATATATTTTAAAATTTCTACTGCAGTTGTTTCAAAGGGGTTTTACAGGGGGGAGGAGGGGAGGTGGCAAAGAAAGAAGGGTATATTTAGAGCTGATATCAATTCTGTAATTCTGTTGAGGTTAACAGACTTACGCTCTTTCTCAATGACAGATCTCTGGTTTTGCTATGCTGCTCCGTAATCTAAGCCCTACCAGTACTCCCAAAGGATGCAGAGTCGCAGCGCGTGGCCTCTTTCACGAACCTCACTCTACAAATTAATCCGTACCATGGCTCTTGCAGGAGGACATAACATCCCCACTTGGCCACACACCAGCAGTTGTGTATATATGCAAGGTTAATTTCTAAATAAAGGTCTGATTTTAAAAACCCAAAGAGATTTCATACTTGCAGAAAAAGTTTAGGCAGAAAAATGTAGAAGCATGAGGGGTGATGCAAGCATTTTTTCCTGCAGGTTTAGGCTGAGGTCTCTTGCCATTCAGCAATAATTTATTTCCCAAAAATGAAGTGTGACTGCTCATGGGATGCAGCTTGGCTATCCCTCCAATAATTTGTCCCACAATATGAAGGTAAAAAGCAAAACTGTTCCTTTAGTTTCAGATATAGTGAAGACTGAAGCAGGCCACAGAGCAACAAGTTACAAAGTGTCCCAAAGTCACAAAAAAGTCTCCCAGGTGCACTGATGCCATAAGAAGCTGAACAGCAGAAGTTGTTTAATCCTCAGTGCTGCATTTTATCCAGAACATTGGGTCTTCAACAGCCCAGAAACCTTCAGGTGCATTTTCATACTTAGTTAATGCTGTTCCACAGGCGGGTTATTTGCAGATATGCAGGTTATTTGCTTGGGAGCAGCCTGCCACTGTGAGTGGACGCTGCTCCTTTTTTTGCCTTCCAGTTCACAGACCATCACTGCCAAACGCACAGGATTCTCTGCTTGCTTTCACAGCTGCTGCTTGGAGAAAGCTAGCAGTTCATGAAGCAGCAGGCAGAGGGGATGGCTCAGGCAGACTTTATTCCAACACTTGCAAAACTAGGTGCTACCTCGCAAAGGGTACGATGCACTGCAGCTCCCCTAAATAAATAACTTTTTAATGCATCTGTCATCTCAGATCAGAGACAAGGTCAAGCTTGGAGAGAAATCAGCCTGCTCCATCCTTGACCCATCATTCATCACTGCATTTGTCCACAGACAAACAGCCCAGCTGGTTAACAGGGAAAATACCTTATCTGAGCTCTAAAAGGGTCCCATTTCTGCTATAGAGAACTTATTAATAAATACTCTCGGGAAAGCAGCAGGAGTTCTGATGGACAGCTTTGCAGGGTCATTTTTCAATAGAGAAGCCTAAAATCCTATATCTGTGCACCCAGTCTGCAGGCTGGAGGAGATGAGAGGTTAATTTTGCAGACAGCAAATGGTGACTGTTTGTACGTTATTAGAGATTCAGTGTTATGGGGATATATGAGCCTTGCCTTCACCTTTCCTCATGTGTCATGCTGCATGTCATGATAGTTGTGTTAACTCTGCCATGCTTCATGTGGCAGGTCCCCCTCAAATCACTGGGCAATAATTAACTTTGCCAACTCTTCATTCACAGGATTAGGCATCATTCTTAAAAGACACACCTCCTGAATTCATGCTAATTGACAAGAATTTCAGCTATCTTTACAGGAAAAGATTCCTACTTCCTAAGGAAAAAACTTTAAAAGGTGAAGCTTTGTCCCTAGGGCAAATAACTACATGCTTTAAGTCAGTCTTATAAATTGCTGGCATTTGTCTGAGGGTTTAGGATTTTGGGGGGCAAGGGGGGAAACAGGAATGACGGAAGAAAACAAAAAAGTAATTTTTTTAGTACTTGAAAGAAGTAACAGCTCCTGAACAAAGGAACAGCAACAATAAGAAGAAAAAAAGGAGGGAAAGCAACTCCCCATTCGATGCAGAGCACTATGGTGCTTTTGGCTCTTCGACTTAACACCCCTTAGGTAGAGAGACTCGGCTATAGGAAGAATTGCATCTGGCCCATTGAGGGAGAGACACATTGTTTTCTCTCTTATAGATTTTTGGGGGTTTTTCCCCGCTAAAAAAAAATCAAGTTAAAGGCAGAGCACCTCTTTTGCTCCCTTGAATGCAGATAGGCAGTGAAACCTTAGGAAGTGTTGGCCCACATGCTCACTGGTTAGGCAGCTGCAGCTACTCAATGATGGCTGCCGCGTGCTCGCTACCTTATTAAACCTTGTAATATTAGTACATGCAGGACATGGGACCCTTACAGATTTCGTACAGACCCGGGCTGACTTCTCAGTTTGAATCCTTAATCCTTTCTGCTGAGACGTCTACACCTGCAATGTTTGAGAACTGACCATTTTTAGTCCCTCAGACTACACTTAGGTTTATAGGCTCAGACACACAAGCAAGTTCCCACAGTCTAGAAAGGTTCCCAATCCCACCTCAGCCGTGGTAAATGTCCCTGTTTGAGCATTTAAACAACGGCAGTGCAAGAATTTTCCATTTAGTGCAGCTTTCCTTCATTGTAAGCTGAATTAAGTTATAATATTAACAGAAGTAGCTCTGGAGAGTGCTGCAGACACAACCCACCACTCACGGACCGAAGCACATCCAGCTGATGTCTGCATTAATGCTGTCTCTCAGGGGAAGGTACCATGCTAAAGCCATGTATGACAGCCAAAACAGAGGAAAGGTAAACGTTAAGATCACACACATCATGTTATCTCTGATCCTGATCCTGGCCATGACGGGAGCCTAGCACAACCCGATTGTCTTTTCAGTCCTTCTGCACCTTGCGATCAGCTGCTGTGTTTTGCCTGCACTGTACTGCCTTGTGCCAGTGGTGAGAGCTGGCTACAAAAGAATTAGTTCCTTAGCTCATCATACTCTTTTCCTAAAGATTTTACATTCATTTATGCATATCAGTTGTATTATCGCAGTATTCCAAGAGCCACAGTATTTTGAGAGACAGCATGACCACATCTTATGACTACTCAAGTGGTACAGGGAGGTTGTGCTTTCTGTTCTGCCTACTTAAGGGGAAAAAAAAAAGTCTTAGGCTTGTCACTGTCATGTAGTTAGCTAAATTATGGCTGAGATTTTCAGAGACATGCACAAGATCCAAAACTCCTTGTGGATGGTGTTGGCGGAGGTGCGTACGTGCGCCAGTCACCTTTGAAATCCAAGGCTATGCACAGAGTACTGCCTCAGTTTAAGGAATGAGTCTCTCTTGCCCTCCAGCATTTGTTACCCCAAATCTTTTAGCATTCCTCAGCTAAGATCACATCATCGCTCTCCCTGTGCCGACTCAGCGGCTCCATTAGTACTCGTTTGCTTGCTCTGAAATGCATTCCTCTGCTTTGTTTCTTTGGACCTAACATTTTTATTTTTTGCCTCTTTCCTCCCTCCACAGGGTGACAGCTATTTTATCACCTACAACAAGAAATGCTGAGCCTGTTGTGCAGGCAAAACATTTGCAAAGGGGCAGGGGGTACACAGAAAGCAGTAGGAAATTGATAAGGGCTGTAAAGTAGCTTTATAAAAATGCCGACAAGCCTGTTCAGGGCACAGAGCACCTGCACCTCTGCCCCCGGCAGCGCTTCCTTCAGATGCTCCTATTGTTTTCATTACTATTTGTGACTCGATCATTAATAAATTACTATTTTTTTCTCTGTTGGCTCCAGCCACCAAGGGAGCCAGCAGGTGCACCACTTTTACAATTAGCCCTTTGTAATGCATGGTTGGCAAGAAAAGTTGTCCACAAGCTGCAGAGTTTACCAACTGGACTTCTGCTTGATGGCCACAGCACTTGGAGCAATTAGAGGAGAATTTGCAGGAAAGCACCTTAATGCATCTGCTCAGGTAGCCAAAAATTTGACAGAGAGGCTAAATCCCAAACTTAGAGTCCTGCTTATGAAACTGGGTGATACAAGCAGAGAGAACATGCAGGGCCATGAGAGTAAGTTATGCCTTTTTAAAAGCAAAATTTCTATCATGTATTATGTTATTCTGCTTTGGCTGCCCTGCATTACATGTTTTAGATTAACTAGAAGCCTAACTGAGATGAGACTAAAAGAGTGATAAAACTGGGCTGATTTTGGTTTGAGAAGGGGCAGTACAGCAAGCAGAATCAGAAAGTTGCTTATCTCCATCTTTCAGTCAGTTCAGGTCTGCTCAGAGGCAGGGTTTTGACTTTCCACAGCAGTGACATTCTCTGCATTTGTACCAGTAAAATTATGGATATATTGAATTTCCTTTCTAATATGATAAGACTTTCTTAAATACCATCATAACTGCATTATCCTACAGAGGGATGCAGTGTTTGAAAAGTAGGTAAGGGACACAGGCTGTCGGTTGGATTTGGGTGGGTCAGGGGCCGTCAGCATCTGGAGCGGAGATGCTTTCATCTCCATTGGGTATTTTTCCCCCATAGAAATAAAATAAAATAAAACCACAAAAGAATATGTAGAGCGGGAAGCATAAATGATTTAGTAATGCCTAAGCAAGGTGTACAAAATGTGAAAAATTGAAGGAAGAGTAATTTACCACAGATTTCAAATCTGGCATAGAGTCAGTAAAGCAGGGAAGTTGCGTACCTGTCTGTCTCTGTGACAGTTTTCCTTCAGCCCTTATGAACCTGGGTGTTGCACACAGTTCTGGTGAAAAAGGATGTTGGCACCTCTGTTAGAGAAACCCAGCTGAAACACACCGGTTCTAGAAGAAAAGAAAATAAAAAAAAATTAAAGATGACATGTCATATTGAAAACCATCCAAATCGGAGCTTGCCTGGACCTGGCTTCATTGACTCTGCTGTCCTGACTGACAGCAGCTACTACAGGATGCTCTGGAGGCGGAGGAACGTGGCCTGCAGCAGGCAGATCTAAGTATAGTCTGCCCCTTCCACTGCTACAGATCAGGCTCAGATCTAGAGGCTGATTCAAGCTTTGATTCACGAGATTTAGAATCCTTTCCAAAGTTTCTTTCCATGAAAGGCAAAACTTAACATTACGTTAATCCCTTCCAAACAAACATCCAAGTTCCTTCTGTTTTGCTAATTTGAACTGGACAAGAAAACAACCTTCAGACAAATTTAAAAAAGCAAACCTGTTTTTTTCCCCATTTTACGTGATGGCAAAACTAGAAACCTTTCAGAAGAATGTCTCGAGGGATCTGCAAGTCACCATGGATTCATCTCAGCAGCTACCTGAGACAAAAAAAAAAAAAAAAGACCTCTCTGCAATCTGATTTGAAGCATAAGTCCAAATCTCTGGTGAGGATCCTAACCACTACATGATCGGATCATTCATTGCTACCCAACAAGCATTTGCTTCTAAAAAGAGCAGAATAACTAACAGGAGGGACTGCAGAGTCGTGTCAACAACTTTTGTAGCAAGTTTAATGGATGGAGACAACATAAGAACACTTTGGGAGAGGAATCCCATCTGTGCTTAATCAGCAAACCCATGTCACTCAGTTCACTTTTGGTGCAGCCTCTGGAACCTTCCTGAGAAAGAGCACACTGAGGTGAAAAATAAGCAAAACTTCACAAGAGCAGGAGACTTCCAAGAAAGAGAATTTAAGGCAAGGCCAGTTAGGAAAGCGTTTTAATAGGAAATGCAATGAACACTTGACTCGGACCCACAGAATGAGGAATTTCTAACACAGGGTCAAACGGATGCTTTCCGCATAGCTGAGACACACACACTCTGACAGCACTACATGGATCACGGTGTCGCAGAGGTACACTAAAAATAACCCAGATGAAGGACAAGGTTAACTTTATTTAACGAAATAGCCAAAACCACAACAGAAACAATGAGAAACAGGAGTAAATTTAAATCAGTCAACCCTCAGGTAACATTTAACCCCTAACAGGCTGGAGTTGTCTGTCGGGGTATTATCACTACACATTTATACACAGGAACGATGGTCCAAAGTGCACACACACGCTCACTCACAAAAGGAGCTCTCTCCCTTTCCTGGGTACCCACAAGGTGTAATCACTTGTCCGGGGGGGGGGGGGGGGGCGAGGGCTCCCTTAGGGATCTACCCAGAAGGACTCACCCAAAAGAAGGCGGGGGCACCCAGTCCGGGCCGCTCGCTCCGGCGCTGCCCCAGCCCGGGGGCAGGCGGCCGGACGCAGCCCCGCGGCTCCAGGCGGGTCTCCGTCGGCACCCGGGGTCGGATCGGAGCTGTGCCAGAAGCTGTTCTGAGCCCTGGTGCCCCACTGCTGCTGCGGACCCTCTCCGGGGGCCGGGGGGTGCTGCCTCTCCCCTCCCAGGGCGGGGTACATGCCTGTGCCTGGGGGCATGGCAGAACACAAAGGGCAAGAAAATGAGGCTCTAAAAGCCAGAGATCCCTGGGGCTGTGGGGGTGTGGGTACCTGGCACGCGTGCTCATGTCCGGCCTGTGATATTATCGCGATTCTCCTGTTCCCTGGAAGTTGCTGGAGCGTGTCCAGAGAAGGGCAGCGGGGCTGGGGCAGGGTCTGGAGCACAAGTGTGCTGGGGGGCGGCTGGGGGGGCTGGGGGGGTTTAGCCTGGAGAAGAGGGGGCTGAGGGGAGCCCTTCTCGCTCTCTGCAGCTGCCTGAGAGGGGCTGGAGTGAGGGGGGGGCTGGTCTCTGCTCCCAGGTCACCAGTGACAGGACGAGAGGGAACGGCCTCAAGCTGTGTCAGGGGAGGTTTAGGTTGGAGATGAGGGGAAATGTCTTCCCTGCCAGAGCGGTCAGGCCCTGGCACAGGCTGCCCAGAGAGGTGGGGGAGTCACCATCCCCGGAGGTATTTAAAAGACATGTAGACATGGCACTTCAGGGCATGGTTTAGGAGGCCTGGGGGTGTTGGGTTGATGGTTGGACTTGATGATCCTAGAGGTCTTTTCCAACCTTAATGATTCTATGATTCTATAACTCCAGGACAAATCACTAATGAAAGACCTATCTTCTTCCTGCAGATTTTGTTCTGGGGTCCATAGCACCAAGCTGGCAGGCCACCACCTGTACTAAGTCTTTCCTGCACACAGCTAGGCTCCCTCCACCAGAAAGGTAACAGCCTGAAATGGTTTGCAAAATCCTTTACCTTAATACATTACTTATTTATAATAACATAGGACCTCATTCAAAACAAAACATGAAAGCTCAAAGCAAACTCTCCTGGCCAGATTTTTGTTCTACATGCTCTAAAAGAAAAAAAAATACTCCAAAAGCACTTTTTGAAAGCAGGGAGAGGAAAATCACAGAGTAGATAGATATGATTAAATAGGTTACATAAATAAGGGGCACAACTGTAAAAAAAAATTAACTGGAAACTTTGAAACTGAAGTGTAAGAGAATAGTAGGATGAAAAGATGGAGTACAGTTAACATCAGAGCACAGTTTAATCTCAGCTTCAAAATCAGTTCTTAATTTAGCCAAAATAGGTCATGTAGCCCTGATTGTGGGATATTTGATATCTACATGGGTTTGTTGAAGAACGCAATTCAAAAGACTAAGAAGAAAACACATTTCCCCGTTGCACTTCAGATACACTGTTTTCCCCATGTAGAAAACACTGATGTTTTCCTTTCTTTCCTCTTCACTTTCAGAATTAACAAGGCTTCCTTTGTGTGTTTGCTTTGCCTTGCTGTGAGCATTAGCCTAACCCCAGAAATGCCTGGTTTGTTAAAGGTGACGCACCAGATGCAGGGGTGCGTCTCCTCTCTCTACCCCCTGCCCCAGCACAGCAGCGCGGAGCTCACTAGTGGCAGCAACTATAATATGTCTTGTTGAGGCCACATATTGTTAAGCCATTAGATTTTCTCCTGCAGCCAACACACAGAGCCCCTTAGCTCCTTCCTTTTACTTGACCTGAACTATAGGTTCTGCTAGCAGTAAACTCAATCACTGTCCTTTCCAAGTCTGCTATTAAACCTTGGCTCTAACCAGCCAAGAAATTAATCTCTGGTGCCCGACCTCTCTCAGCCCCAGCATGCTCTATAGCAGCTATACACAACCTTTGATCTCCATCTGCATGGCTTCATCCATAAACAGAAGTACCTTGTGGAGTCCAGTGAACCCACCCGGTCACTCACTAACATCACCTGGTAAAAAAAAAAAAAAACCAAGCATGAAGCCTTTCAGCTTGGAATTTTAATGTTCTGCTGCCAAATAATACCCTCGGATTTAAAAAAGCCAAATTAATCCAGAACCTCATGTCTCCCATCTGCATTTTCTAGGATCCACATATATATGCACATTGTAATGGGTGAAAAACATTGCTTTCCTCAGTTGCCAGATCCTGTTATTGAGTGAGGCAACGCCACACATCCCTCTTCTCTGCATATCTGGAATGCATGTCACTCAGGCAGTATTGCTTGTTCCTGGAGAGGGACTAAATCATTACACGTTTGTTAATCCATCATTCATCCTGACAGTCGCTGGTGCATGTTGACAGCTATGGGCAGAGGACAGCCACCAAACCCAGGCAAGCTTTACATTCAAATTCTATCTAAAGTACCAGCAATTCAGGCAGGTTAGGTCTGTCTCCATTAATTTTATTTTACTGATAGTTATAAGGATTGCTGCAATATAAATGGCACTCTAGAGTGCCAAGAAGGGAATGAGACCTCACTGCACCAAGCACAGTACCAACCAGATCAGAAGAGCATCCATCGTGAAAGAGATGCCTGTATAAATAAGTGGGGCACAAACGAAGTATTTTTCCCAATTTTACAGGTGAGGAATCAAGGCTGAAAACAATAAATCCATTTTCTAGAGGGCATGCAGGATATTTAGAGGACAAATAAGAACTGAGCCTCAAATCTTAATCTACTGCCCAATCCCTTTTCTGTCTGGGCAGCCAACGAAGTTCAAGAGAAACCGACCTCTCTGCCCTGCCATATGGGAGAGCAAAACTGGCTACGTCCCTCTGAAAAACCCTACATTCACGTGGGCAGAAATTCACCTGTGATGTGCGCTGGACTTGAACACAAATGCAGGCTGGTTTAGCATAGCTAATCCGTCACGTTGGGATTGAAACAAGCTAATATTTTTTTCTAAATGCAAACAATAGAAGATCTCCTCTGTTTTATAATGCTGACTTTTCTTCTCCATATAAGCTGTTCAGCAGTTCACCAGTTGGCTACTTTGCAATTTTAATAATAATCAGTTTATCTTTTATAATTTTTCAGAAATTCTCTAGAGACGTTTCCCCTCTCACTAGGCGTGAACACACAAACACTTGACTTGGCATTTGCCATGAATAAGGAGACAAAAGCCCCCACTATGGGGGGGAAGAAAAAGTGTCGGGAACCCTGTAAAACACATCTCCTTGGAGAGTCCCAACCCCATCTGCTTCTCTCCCCCCCAGATTTTCTGTCTCCTCAGTTGTGCTGGAGGCTGAATCAACTGCATATATGGTTGTGCTCTGACCCAGAGGGTGCAGGGGTACAGCAGCAGAAACAATAACCAAATCTTCCTTTTTTTCAAGTCCAATATCAGTTGTGCATACAAGGCGAAACTAACAATCCTCCTTCTCTCTTTATACTGAAATATACCAGACGGCGAACTCACTGCCTTCTCTCAGCACGCCGTCACTGCCCAGCAGAGGCTCTCGCAGTGGGCCTGCAGGGCTCCAGCGAAGACTCCACTGCAGAAAGGGGCTCCCAACCCCAAGGGCAGTTGCAGGCCCAGAAGGGCAAACACATACGAGATCATCAGCAATGCTACTTGGGCAGTGCTGCTATCGAGCCTTTTCAAGAGCAGCCCTCAGCCAGTTCGTTTTAGAGGTCTTTGTTCAACCGGTCTCCCTTCTTGCAGACGCACGGTCCTTTCCATCATAGAACTGCTGTCCACAACTATTCCTGCTCAATAAGCTTTGTCACAGACTTGAGACTATTTTTGGAAGCTTTAAAAATATCTAAGGGGCACCTTTGTTTTTTACTCAGACACAGCATCTTTTTATGTTTAATAGAGAGATTTAAAAAAAATTATTTCTGCTTAGCATCAACATGCCTTTCTGTTAAAAATAAACCAGCTGAGCTAGCGAGAAGACTTGGGCAGGAGGAAATTCTATTTATAGAATCTTTTACAACAGTTATCACAAGATGATAAGGATCACTATGAACCACAGACTCCACTGAGGGGTAGCGTGGCGATGAACCAGTCGCAGAAGGCGGCAACACAGCAGCACAGAAGGGACAAACAGCTTCTAGGGTCATGCACGGATGGGGACACCAACAGGTCTCCTGCGATATGGGGAAGGACACCCTGAAGGAACATGCTCAGGAGCACTGCATGCTCTTCAAAGATATCAAGCCTAAGATCTGCAAGGGGCAGTGTAAATACCCGCTGTCCCAAGCCACACTGCCTCTCTTCTGCATTTTAGCCAACAACCCAACAGAAGAGTATCCATGTTGTTTTGCTTGCTGGCGTGGCTGGGATGGGGTAGAATAGTTAAGGAGTAGGAGAGGAACCTCTGGAGTGCTGTGCAAATACGTCATCCTCTCTATCAGACCGAGCTTTCCTCATCGTTCTGCACCCAAGAATAAAGAATAAACAGCATTTCTAAGTTATTAACAGTGAAACTGATGGCAAAAAAGGGGGAAAAAAAGACACATTTTCCTCTCCGTTATGGGATCACCAAAAATTACAGCCTCAGTGCCATGAACAATAGGAAGGTAGGAGCAGATATGATTTGAAACAATCAAGCAAATAAGTCAAGATAATAATAGATGTGAAATAACAACAGGGATAGAGGAGAAGCGAGTCAGACCAACAGGCTTCTCTTCCAAGCCCTGCAACCAGCTTTCTATGTGACCTTGCACGAGTCACTTCATCTGTGTTTGTGCTGCAAATTTCTCATCTGCAAACCTATATTTACCTTGCTTGGAAAATGCCTGGGTTTATAGATATAAAACACTGAACATGAGCCAAGTATTGCTGCCACCTTACTACCCCTGTCTCAGTGTAAACATTCCTCTAAAAGAATAATCAAATATCTCTGACAGTCAACGATCAGAAACTCTTCTGGAAGAGACTGGGTCAATTCCTGACTACACAGAGATCTTCTTGACTTTAGTGAAGGAGGATTTTTATCTTTTGTATCTAAAAACAAAGCATCTTAGTGTCTTCCTGCAGTTAAAATAATGTATTTTGATCTTTCTGAGGAACATACTAGATGTGATGTACTAAACTAATGATTTCTGAAGTTTCACCTTAATTCTCAAGCATCTGCACGTTCCCAGAGGACCTCCCATTACAGACAAGGACGTTACAAAAAGCAGATGGTTTAAGGCATGCCATCCTTTGACAGTCAGATAACATACATGCAAGTCTTTTCCGTGTCAAAAAATTCCCTGACAATGAGACAAGGTTACAGGTGCTTATTTGGAAGTAAAGCTGATTTTAAAGTAAAGCTGTTCTACATTTTTGTTTCCATACTGTGCACTAGGAAGAGACATGAAAAAGAGAAGCAAAGAGGAAAGGAGAGTTAACCAGAGACAAGCATCCGGTGTAGATTGTCACAGGAATTACTTTCTCATTTCTGGATTCTTTACAAAGCTGCTTTTCATTGGGCTCTATCACTTGGCAGTTCCCCACTGAAGATAGTCAAGGGTGTCTTCTGATGGTCTAAGTGTTTCCTCCTCAGGTTTTTGATGACACCTATGTAAGCCCAAGGAAACTACAGAATCATCTCTTCAAACGAGCTATCAAAACATCCTACCGATAACAACAGAAAATATGTGCATGCGAGGTTGGATTAAAAGCCCATCTCCTTGGTGGGGAAGACAGCGCTTTGTCAGTGTGCACTTTACGCTGCTTAGAGTAATTTTCAGTGTCACAAGTGACCAAAAAAAAAAAAATCACCTTGCGTCACACTTCAAAACACTGAGCAACCTCTCATGCCCTGAGAGGTCACAGCTCCCAGGCAGGCAGAAGCAACCTCTTTGCACCGCTGCCCGCCAGCACTGCCGGCTCAGGAGCTTTCTGCACACCACACTACCACTCTCTACAGAGTTCTCAAAATTGTCCTCCTATATTTCTCTGAAAAATGACCATTCCTTTAAAATATGGCACCTCCTCTCATGGTACACTGCAATGTGACTCAATGGCACCAGAGCCACAGCTCATATTTCCACAGGGTGCCAGCATCTCAGCACCAATGTGCTCCTGGCGCTGGGCTATCATTTGCACTGTAATTAAATTGAATCCACTCCTTGGCTTGCCTTTATCCCTGAACAATACCAGCGTTTGAGTAATACATTCTCAGGGCACTAATACATCACCCGGGCGAACCCTGTCCATGATGTATTGGCGCAATACATCAGAGTGCACTCCCGCTATAAGGATCTATGGGCATCATACATCATCAAGGTGAGGCTGAGTGGTGATGTATGGCTCAGAAGATGGTACCTTGCAGCAGTGGACTAGGCCAGGACCAAGAGGATAAAGGTTGGCATCACTGTTATCTGATTTTCCGGTGTTATAATGCTGGCACTGAATCAGCCTTCCTGGACCAGCGTCTAACTTTAGCCCCTTATTTATTTATCCCAAGGCATTGTATCACTGAAAGCGCTTCTCCTCGGATGCATCATTCTCACAAAGGTCCCAGGGGACGGCTGGTATACAATTAGCGGGAGTATATTCTCAGCTTGATGTGAAGGGTTTTAGCCCATTAACACTAATGGCAGCTGCAGCGCCGAAGCTCTGTATATCACAGGAGACACGTACCCATGCACATGCTAAGCTTTGCACAGATCTCACCTGCCCAAGAGGCACCTGCAGATTTGGGGGAATAAAACATCTGCAATGTTCGGAATATCCTTTGAAGGAAACAGTAACTTCAGTGTTTTCAAATATTCACCCTCTCAAAAAAAAATCAGAACAATCAAAACATAAAGCTGTCCATGTGGGGAGGCATGTTCCCTAATGAACGTGGCAGCCTAGAAGCATGGATCATGACAGTCATGAAGAAAAGCCACCTATCCCCTTTGCCAGCCCATAAGACATGAGCTCAGTGGGGAGCCTTACTGCAAAGTAGCAGTGCTGTAGGACCTGGGGGAATGATCAGTGCAGAGAAACAGGCTAATGTTGCTTTCTACAACTGAGGGAGAAAGGAGGCAAAGAGAAGTATTTGCTACCTGAGAGTCTTTCCCTTCACCCCTCCCTTTTGCAAATAACAAAGTAAAATTAAAGTATATAGCAATATAAGGCTCAGCAGAGAGTTTTGGGGATATTTGCTCAGGAGGAGAATGACAGAGAATATCCCTAAAAGAGCACAAAGGCCAGTTCCTAGGATGCACGCCGTGCATCATCAGATCCTACGCCTGGGGACTCTGATCCAGCATTTGGGACAGCAATGTCCTGGGGAGCAAAGGTGGCTAAAAGCAATCTCTGTGCTCCTTATGGAGTCACGTGGGGTCTCCCTTAAAGCAGACTTATTACTCCCGTGAAAGAAATAACAGGTACAATAAAATACTGGCCAACACCTCTGCCCAGCCCAGCCAGCCCTGAGGGGCAGCGAGAAGCACCAGGGAGGACTCTGGGCCAAATCACAGTGCATTCTTCTACCCCTGCAGCTCCTCAGGGCAGGATCTGACCCGCAGCATCAACAACCACTGTGTCTCGAGACCATCACAAGGAGACCATCCTCCTTACGGCACTGCCAGCGCTGCCACAATTTGGGGAAGAGCCAGCCAGTCCTCCCCTGTGCACCCAACTGCCTTGGTCGGTGGCAATGTCTATGTCTTTACTAAAAGGTCAAGTCTGGCTGTCCCTAAAAACATAAGCACAGCGATTTCCCTCCAGATATATCCCCAAACCAAGCAACCAAGATGATAATTTTCTTAATAAAAAAAAAAAAAATCCTAAGGCATTGACTGAACTAATTTCTCAGACGCTCAATCGAGTCTTTGAAAACAACCTGGAAATGACATTTTTATTAATTACACACCACATACCTGGAAAATGACAGCACTGCTGAGCTGACAGTGATAAGAAAACAGAAAGCAGCATGGGCAGGTGGATACCAAGCACACTGTCATGAAAAAATATTCATCTTCATACAGGCGAGGATCGCCAGAGCCCAGTGAGGAGCAGGAGCAACGCTCATGCTAACAGACCACTTTTGCAGTGGAGCCACAGCAAGCAATGGGTAAAGGTACCCTCCTGTCACAGCTGGCTGACACACAGAGGGAACTTCTAGCAGTATTTCCCTTTGAAAAGCCAAGACAAGCTCAGCCTGGACAACTCATTTATCTTTGGTTACTCTTTGAGCTGTTATCAGTGCACCGTGATTGATTACTGGGGCTGGGAGGTTTCCCCATCACGACAGACTAAGAGCAAAGTCAGAGGTCTTCCCCTTGCTGACTCCTGTGCAAGTCAATAGGAAGTAGATGTAAACTATAAGCACTAAAATAAGTAGGAAAAACGTTTAGTGTGTGCTTCCACAGCAGCAGAAGACTTTGCAAATTCATATAATGGGGAACATGAAGAACAGCAAATCCTGTTTAAAACAAGAAACTGGCTAAGGTGAGTGATGGAGTGGGAAAAACAGCCTGGTGGTTTACATGCTAATGTAGGACTTGGAAAACCTGGGTTTACTGGCCTGCAACGAAGCCATAAACTTCTACACACCACTGGTGAAACTGGAGAATTGCCCTTACCCCAAAAGTCAGGAACCGTTTACAAGAACTTTAGGAGTCGGGTTAAATCTCATTGAAACTGGAAAACGTGCTCACTTCATTGAAACTAGCTGCGAAGGGCAGGAAAACTCACCATCACCTGAAACAACAGTGTGTGTGAACCAGCTTGGAATACGAGATAGCCAGTGGATGGAGCTGGCGAGGTGCTGCTCAGGCCCAAGCCACATCGCACGTCTGCCCGCAAAGAGGAGGAACGAGAAGGAGCGTGTGAGAGCAGGTAGCCAGCGAGCGGCTGGCAGAGCTGGTTGCACAACTGCGAGCCTGGAGCTCGCCCTGTGCCGGCTGGAAGAGTCAGTGAGAAACAAGCAATGAATCTGTTTCTGATTGTTCAGTTCTCCTGTGTACAAGCAAACAAGACCCTCATGTGTCCCTTAGTAACAACAATAAAAGTTGCTTTAAGAAACAAAAGCAACTTGAGAACAGTTTCTCATATTCCCTGGAATAATTTCTAAACTTTTTTTTTTTTTTTTAACCTTTTTTTTTTCTTTTAGAAAAGCTCAGAGCAATGCTTTACTTAAACCACATCCATCTTTACCTGAAAGCGCGACCCATCGGCAACCTTTGGCTTGCCAAGCCCTGAAAGCGTCGGCCTCGCGCGGCGGGCGAGGCCGGGCTCCTGCCAGCAGAGCTGCTGCCGCTGCGCGCTGCAGAGCAACGTGCTCCCGCAGAGCAGGAGCGAGGGCGCTGAAGGAGTTGGGCGCTCCCAGAAACAGCGCCGGCAGCATCCGCGCCGGCTGGGGCATTCACGGGTGCAGCAGAGTGGTGCAGAAGCCGACACGAGCGGCCGGCTGCCCTTGGTAGCTCCGCTGGTTTTTCTTGGCAGAGATCTGTTGACTTTTGGAATAAGAGGGAATAACCTGGTTTCATTAGGAGTTGTTTGGTTTAAGAACGTGCACCTCCGCAGGTCGGAGCTGTGCAGGCGGACTGTTTTTGTGAGAGAGGGAGTGAAAACAGGGCAAAGTTTCAGAAAGAAAGTTTATTTTAAAGTGTTTCCTACCATCTGGTTGGATTATACTTTTAAAAGTTCAATTATCTTCTGATAAACTTACCAGCCAAATTAGGAAACTAAACACAATTATTAAAGCATAAGAGAACAATTTCAGATTTGCTTCAAGTGCCAATCCAAATTTAACAAGCCCGCAGATCCTGATGAATAATTCCAGAAAGATCCTTCAGTTTCATTTCAAACTAGAACAGATGAGTGCCTGGGATATGATTTACATTTATTCTCATGTTTTTAATCAAAACTTACACAGTCCTTTTAGCTGGCCAAAACCAGAACTAGGATTTTATAAAAATGTATTCAATTCCTCCACGGAATTGGGGGATTTGAGCAGCTCTGTGCTGAGCTATTGAAGTGCTGCACAAACCCTACCTCCAGTGCGCAGCACAAAGTCTGGAAACCCAGGAAGAAATTCCATGTACCCCAGCATTTTGCAGAGCAATCTTTTATCCAGATGCTCTCCCAGCAGGTAGATTAATCTCCTCAAGAACTTTTTTATGAAAAAAAAAAAAAAAAATTAAAAAGAAAACTTCCCCTAAACTCTTGGCCAAGAGTTCAGAGTCCTGTGAATTTACACAGCAACCTGCAGCGTTAGCATTCCCGCCATGGATCTGCACCCAACGCCTGTTAGATATCGTATGGCGATACTCCTAAACGACCACTGGTGGAATTGATTTCCAGCAGCAACAACATATTCATCAGAAGGGACTCAAAGCTAAAATTATTGAATGAAAACATCAGGATGCAACACCGCCACTGGTGAAACTTTATGTCAGAAATATTTTACCTTATAGTTTATTACTTTTCACCTGTTCCTCCGTGCAACGGGGGCTCCTGGACAGCACACGTCGGTGGCGTTAATTATGAGCAGAGCAGTTGCTGACCACCAGTCAGGAGACATTAATATCTTACACAGGACTTGCTTCACAAGCTCGGTTTATGGATTATTAATGCCATTATGTTTAAAGGGCAAAGCCCAGAAGGCGTGAGGATAGCACCGTTGGCTTTGATAGCTATAATGGGGTATACCCGAAACAGCAGAGTGGGCCACACAGTTTTAAGCCGCCTGCATTTATAAATTCTTGAGTCCCATGTTCCAAGGAAAGAAAAAACCCTTTAAACCTGACAACTCCTCCTGAGCAAGTTACAGAGAAAAAAAAGTATTTATAGGAGAATGTAAACTCCATTTCCTGATGGAAAAACATGCTCCTCTTGCAGTGATTGTTGTTGTTGTATTTTTGTATGGGGACTAAGAAAGGTTTGATTTTGCAGTTTAGCATGTCGAGGCCTCTCAGTGCTCGCTGTCGGAGGGTGCCGATTACCCAGCTTCATTCATCAAAGTGTCACTTTTCTGACAGCCATTAATAAATATACTGCCAGAGCCCCTCACACCTGGCAGCCATGGCACACTGCAACACGCCGCTAACCTAATTTGCTAATTGCTGCTTTCCCCATTAATTTTAGTCCTGTCTTGTTTGGTGTTGACATGGAGGGAAAAAGAAATAAGAGTAGGGAAAAAGCAGGCAAGAAAGAAAGTTATTTGATGATTCCTGTTTATTTGCTCATTTATTCCTCACGCTCCATCACCATTTACTTGGGGATATGAACTTCTGTTAAACTTCTATTTACTTTTGCCCTTTCTGCCAGAGGACTGTGGGCAATCCTAATTTTGGTGCTGCTGTGTGAAGGGTTAATGATCTACACTGAGTGTTTTTATCCCAACGTCAGCCAAGACTTCTGTGCCCCCAGTTCTGCCAGCTAACCCTGGCCCCGCAAAGCCACCCCTACCCAGCCAGCAGCTGCAAACCACCGAGGCTAGGGGTGCTCTGCCTCCCTAGACTCGGGTCTTGGCTTTGCCAGTGCTTCACACCTGCCAAAATCCCTGTTCTGTTAATTCAATTCCTGGCCATTCTTGAACAGAGATCACTCAGTACCATTAATCATGTGATTTTCTGATAAATACCCTTTTTAAGGTCCAAGCATAGACCAAGTCCTTTGTGACTAAGCTGGACTGAAACGGGGGTCTCCAGCCGAGGTCAATTAAAACAAGGAGTACCAGACCCATCAAACCTTCAGGCAATGATGAATTGTTGTTGCAGTGCTAGTAAAAGTCTCCCTGCAGGACTCTCACCAAGCTGTTGTGCTTGGACCCCACATTGGGGTCCATATGCTCCAAAGCTTTTCTTTGCCTGATTAGATCTAGCAATGACTTTCTTCACCCAGTGCTCCAGCTGCAGTGGTAGGCTCTGCCTCCCCTTCTCAGGAAAGGGGCACTAATGCCCGGGAGCATTGAGGCTCTTTGGGCTCCAGGTAGATGCTTGGCCACAAATATCTAGCTAAGGAAGCAGAGACACCTGGGTCCTGCAAAGGTTTCCAGATCAATCATCCTTTTCTCTAATTAATGCAAGAAACGGGCACATATACCCCAAAAGTAAGACCTGTGTTTATCCTCCTGTCCCCTCAGTCTTCCAGCTTGGGTCCTTCTTCCAAAGCCTTCTTTTAAATACCAGTTGCTAGTGCAAGATTCCTGGTCCCTCCAGGTAAAGAGAGCCTCCCACTGCCAAGGCACTTAGACCCCAACCGCACAGCACTTGTGATGGGAGAAACAGTCCTCTCTTGGTCCAAGCACCTTTCCTTTGAGCAGACAGCCGGGACGGCTTCCGGTGCCAGCCTCTGCTGAATGCAAAAATTACTGATTTTTCATTAAGACCTGGAAGACAAGAACGTGGATGCCAAAGGCAGCCAAATTCCACCTTTACTAGGGACTTGCATTCTGTCGTCTGCACACTGAACATCCCAGTTCCAAATAATTCCAACAGTGTGGAAACATTTTAGAAGTGGTCGCAAGATACTAGGAACAAAACTTTTGCTGCTTCTGCATGGAGTTTAGTGCAAAACAAATGTTTTCCCTTAAAAGAAGCAAAGGGTGTAAATAGATTAAAATTGGATCATGTCACCAGAAGGGTCAAAGTCAGGAATAACCTAGGTTGTCTCAAAATATTGAGTATGTAGGAAAACTACTTTGAATCAGCATTCTTGTGACTGCTGCTAGGGGACGAGCTCAGGTCTGGAAGCAGGATTCAACCAAACCTGTTAATGCAGGACATTGGACATTCTTTTTCCACCTATGAAACATGTGTGTGACCATTGAGCTATTCTGACCCTTAAAATTGTACTGACAGTTAGTTTTGCAATGGCACAGCATTCCTCCCGGCTGGTAGAAGTGTAACCCACTGCTCTCCTTAACCCACTGGTGGGATCTTGTTGTATTTCACCTTTACCCAGGAAAAGTTGGGTTGGTTTGTGTTCACCTTGAAAGGTCCACTGCAGCTTTGGTCAGGGCCCCAGCTCCCAGGGAGCTGAATGAGACCTGCCACAGGCAGGGCCTTCAACTTCCAAGGGCCTTAGAAGTAAAATATACTATCCTGTTCCAAGTGAAGTTAAAAGGGCCCAGTAAAGCTTTAGCCAAAAGCTTCAATTGATGGTCCTTTAAAGTTAAATTTACTGCCCTCATTTAGCATTGTCCCTGTAAAAATCCCTCCTGGCACAGAAAAGCCGGTGTGCAGCTCAGCAGTGCTACGGCAAACAAAATATTTCATCCTAGGGATCTAGGTATGCATCTATCTGCCTTTATCCAGGTCTTTGTGTCTTTTTGTTCCCTTCAGTGCTCAACAGCTCCAAACAATAAGGCAGCACAGGCTATCGCGCTCCCCGCTCCTCAAGCCCAGCATCTTCTGCTACTTGCTGAAGAGCCCATCGCAAGGAGGAAATCTACCAACATTTCCTTTACCCCGAGAGAGGGAAGGATACAGATTTATACAACTCCACTGGCTCTTTCTCCCAGTGCAGACAGATCAAGAAAAAGTAGACAGGGCAGAACATGAGTAAAATTATCAATGTGCTACCCACTAGTATGATAACTCCTATTTTTCAGAAGTCAAGGTTACCTCAGGGTTTTAACCGCTCTTCAGTATCACCCCTGCCCTTTAAAGATCCAGTTCATTTTCTTGCACAAGCCTCGACATGCCCTGACCCACGGCCACCAAGTTTGTTACACATGTTTTCTGCGTACAGGCAGGACGCTGAAGCCAGGAAGCCTTTCCCAGGGAAAGGTTTGTCAAAGCAGGTATATTTGCTGTAAAAAGTTTTGTTTGAGAGCATTTTCTGACAAAAGAGAAAATAAAGGAAAATAAAGGAGAACATTTTGTTGAAAAATACCAGGTCAGTTGGAGAGGAAGCCCTTTCATCTTCCATCCTCTGGGTTCGCTTTATTATGCCGCAAAGCCATTTTACTGAATTAGTATCATAATCATGGCAATATAATGTGGGTATCAAACAGTGCAGCATGAGCCAGGTCCCTCAGCTGGTACAAACCAGCATGGCTCCATTAACTTCAGTGGAGCCAATTTATATCAGCTGAGGATCTGCCCTTTAGTTTTTACTACAGGAAAGCCAGACTTCAAATGGGAGAAACCTACAGTAAAAACAAATATCTTCAATCACAGCAGCAGGAATGCAAAAAAAATATTGGTGGAGTCAATTTTTATAGCAATGTTTTCTTTCTCTCCTGAGTGCTCAATTTTGAACACTCCCCTATAAAATTTTCCAAGCCTGGAGCAACTTTCCTCCTTCCTCTGGTTAAAACCCACCTCACCTGATGGAGGCAACAGGGCTCTGGAGACGATCTACTTCTTTGCCCACCTCAGGAAGCTGGCAGCATCGCCACGTTGAGATAACTCGAGCCTGCAGCCAGCCAGCGGGACAGCTGTGAAAATGGACATCAGGCCACAAACATCTGCTCTTCCTGGGAAGCATGACCCTTCTCACGAGGAGAAGGCTGATCCACCAGCCCCCTTTGGAAGGCCACCAGGTCCCCCGAAAGAAAGCACACGGAAGAGTTCAGGGCCCCTCAGCAGCCTTGCAGTAAGCGGCTTTTGTTCAAAGCCCAGAGCTGTTAATTAAAGACTGGTGATTAATGATTAAACTCCACGTGGTTCCTATCTCAGGCTTAAAATGTCCTAGGGATGCTGACTTTGCTGAAGGCTTCAGTGTGAGGTTCTGGGATGTGAGCAGTTATTTATAGAGAAGGCCATCAGAGCTCTGAAAGGAAGCACTCCTTCCAGACAATTAAATGGAAAAAAAAAAACCATTTCCAAAAAGTACAAAGGTAAAATATTCAGATTAGGTAAACGAGTACCCTGCCTGTATAAGCTGCAGCTAGAAAGGAGTGACTATTTCTGTGTGTGTTTTCTCCAACTGGGTGCATTCAGCTCTTGGACTCAGGTTTCTATAGCAAATATTCTCCCATAGGGAGTTCAGAATTCATTGTCCATAAAGCTCGTGGATCCTCACACCATGCTGTGTGCATGAATAATGAACACAAAGGGCTTCCACATGCGGGATCTGACTAGCTGATCAGGACAGTGTTTGCTCGTTGCCAGGGGGTGCTTTTAAAGGGCTTTCCAGTTGCATTTGCTGTGCAGTTAGGTATACTTCTTACCAGTTCAGAAAAGCTATCCCACCTAGAGAAACATTTTAAGAATAACACAGAAGGACCCCTTGGTAGTACAAGGCTGGTTTAAACAGCTCCTCAGTCCCTAAAGCTGGTGCAAGGTGCTTGGCTTTCCTGAGTGCTGTAAAATTCAAGCTACTCTACAAGTTTCTTACATATCCTGAAAAAGTTTAAAACAAAGCAAGGGCTGTCCAGGCATATTGCAGAATTAGCTGTAGCCAGCTATGTAGCCAGCTGGATGCATCAATCCTTCCTGAATTACAGTCTGAAAGCTTCAGTGTAGAACCTGGACCTCCCAGCTTCAAACCCTCATACCAGACAATGCCAGAAAAGTAACATATGCCTTCTGCCATCCGCTGCGAGCAGCGCACCTCGGGGCAGCACACAGCCACGTTCGGACCCAGCCCAGCACTCGGCACAAGGGAAGGCAAGTCCCAAACTGAGCCTGCCTGAGAGGCACAGGCTAGTAAAATTAAAACCAGTGGGATCTTTTTTTTCAGATCTGCACTACTATGGCTGAATGCTGTTTGAAGTTCTGAAACTGTTTGAAGTTTTAATTATATTAAGACATTGGAAATATAAATATTTTGCTCAGGTCCCCAGATTTGGACATTGCTGACCAATTACAGACCGGGGGCCTTTCCTGATTATAAACTCTCTCTCTGACTACGCTCGATTAGAAAAGGTTGATTTATGCTCTGAATCTTACAGAATAGCCTCTTCTTATAAAAATGTATATACAAATGTTTTGACAGCTCTTCATTTGCTTCAGTCCAGCATCTGATTTACTGCAGTCCACAAAATCACAGAAACAATGAGTAGAAGGGCCCTCTGGAGTTCTCAGCTGCTACCTCCTGCTCAGAGAGGAACTATTGCAGCACCAGGCCAGGTCAGCCGTGGCTGTGGCTCCCCAAACACGCTTTGTCCTGTGCAATATCCATACATGCTGTTATTTCTAAATCTAAAGCAGTCATGTTGCTTAAGTATGATTTGCCCTTCATAAACTCATGCTGATTTTTCCAATTGTCATCTTGTCCTTTCAAGCCCCTGTTTGAAAATGGGTTGCAAGAAGACATCCTCCTTGACCTGTAGACTGACTGACTGGGCTAACTGTTGCCTGGGTCCTGCTCATTGCCTTTCTAGCAGGCTGGGGTGACATCAGCCTTTTTACAGTCATCAGAGACCTCCCACAGATCACTGTGATGTTTCATAGGCAGCAGCCTCACAACCACATTGCCTGACTTTTTCATCACCTTTGGGTGAATTCCACCTGACCCCATAAATTCCAATACATCCAACTTTTCTGAGGAGTCCCTAAATAGTTGTTCCTCCACTGCTGGCTGCCCCTTTCCTTCCCATGTTGATTTTGACAAGAACATCATGTACCTTTTCTTTGGTTTCACAACACTGCTGTAATACATACTCCTGCTGAAACGCTGTATTTTCGGAATTTAAGTTAAAACAAATGAACATCCCCTTAGATAAACGTTGCCAAGTCTGAGTCCCACTGCCACTGTTTTACATTTTCAGGTCTCCCCGTGGAATGAAAATTTTCTATTGTGGTTTTGGGGGGTTCCCCCTCCCTGTCCTTCAATCATACTTGTGGGATGCAAGTTAGACATGTTTATGTTGAAAACTTTGGTAGGAGTTCTCAGAGCCTAATTATTCCCTATCAAAGTATAATAAATCCTATATAGGCTATATATCCTATAGCCTATATATCCTAGGCTTCAAGAGATTGTAGATTATTATTAAACGTTTTTGACCTCGACAGTTAGCAAAAAAATTTTGGTACTTGAATTTTTTTTTTCTAGTGTAAAGGGATGATAAGTGAAGGTGGGGTCAATGAACAGACCCTATTTGTTTACAAAGGACATAAAAAGTCCCATGCTTTCTTCCGTGGCATAAGTTGTGAATAGTTCTACAGAACTATAATAGTTCTACAGAACTATTCATGCCATTGCTGTTCTGACCAACAGTCAGCCCAAAAACCTCTCTCTAGGTTTTCTTGAAATTATTTTCACAACATATTTTGCACTGCTGTCTCAGGTTTCATGGTCTTTCTATGAATGTGTTTTACAAAACACTCTAAAGCTTTAGCATATATTCCACATGTGCCTGTTTCATATGCAGACACATGTTTGGGTTTTGGCTGGTGGCTGCTATCACTTAAGCTGTGTGGTTTCAAAAATGTCTTCTTACAACTATCCTAGTAAAGGAGTGGCACTTCTACTTAGCCCATAATGTTACACGACTGGAATTCATTATATGGTTTTTTTCTGCTTTGTTTTAGCCTGTGAAAGAATGCATTTGCTACACAGTGCCCCAGGCAGTTCATCAGCAGCAGGGCTCAAACCCAGCATGACAGACATTACAGAATCATGGAATATTCAGAGATTATATTAAAGTTACAGACACTATGTGTATATCCTTATCCATCCTAGTGATAGTTCTCCTGGCTCCATGAGCAAAAGCTAAAGTGCTTCCTGCAAAAAAATGAAGCCATTAGTAAGTAATTAATCCAAGCCTTGAATGCTAAAGTGGTATGAGTTATATGTCTTTTGAAGTTTGGCCACAAAAGGAGAGGGAGAAAATCTCACATATCAATTTGACCTGACTCAAAGCTTTAACCAACAGAAGGTCTGAAAATAAAGGTCCTAGCCTGGAGGATACGGTCACTTGAGTTTAAGATCTCATAAGCACCAAACTAGGCAGAGGAACATTCCCTCTCCCTTCGCAGTCTATCAGGGCATATGCAGACCCCAGGGTTCTCCCTGTATTATGGAAAACACTAGAATGAAAATACAATTAAGTTGCATGTTTTTAAAGATAGGTTTTCCTTGAAGTACTCTTGCTTCCAACAAATAGGGCTCTACTGCCTGTAAAAATGGGACATCAGCCTTTGGTCTATGAAAGGACAGTAAATTTCAGGAGCTTAAGTAAAAAAACCTGACCTGAAACTAAGATTTTGCCTAAATAGGGTGTCAAAAGAAAGGTAAGATCACATCTTGAAGAGCAGGTTTGCAATACTTAGAGCTAGAAGACTACCTGCCATTAGCGGTGGGAAGATTCAGAGCTCTCCATAGCGCACAAAGCCAGCATGGGTTATACCACAGCTTTCAAACATAATGTGAAAAATGATAAAACTTCAATAGACATAATCCCATGGTCTGTTATTCTGAAGTAAACCCAGCAACTCTTTGGAAATCAGGAGTGGGCTACTCCTGGTTCAACTGAAAGAGAAGTTTTGCCCGATGCTCTTAATAGTTGCAGCAGAACACAAACATCTGGGTCCAGCTCCCCACTGATCTGAGCCCTTAGTTACCACAACTGTAGAATACCTATTTCACAAGAAAGTTAGAAAGCCAGCATGAAATGCCTTTTTGTGCTGACAAACGCCATTACAATGAAGTATCACCTAGACCCATGTCTAGCCAATTCCCTTTGTTTCCAATTTTCACATGCACCAGAGGCTTATCCTCACTTAAGCAAAACAAGTCAGTACGTGACAACAGAAGATAAATGTATAATGCATGAACACTAGAGGAAAAGAGTTAGAATGTGACTGCAAGTACAGTGATAGGTCCATTCCAGAGCGGGAGTGATTAGCCCTTTAATTAAACTTATCTTGCTGCTAGACCAGAGCAATGCTCAGCAACACCTGGCCTGGAACATTCCCGTCTCTGCAGGCAGCAGATGGAGCACACAGACAGGATCCACCTCCCTCCTACCAGGTCCACAGTTTACTGTGCGAGTAATTAAGGTCTGGGACAACATCTGAATTATTGTGAGCATCGCCAGGCATTTCCTCACCTGATTCACGCTCAGTAGGTAAAGCTGGCTTTTCTTTTTGCTGATTTTCCCCTCGTCCTTCCCCCACTTTCTGCTGTCCTGATGTTACACTCCTCATCTCACTCCTGTCCAGGGCAACACGGAAATAAACTCAGATTTTGCAGCAGCTTGCACACAAATATTTCTTAAGGACTTCAACAGGGCTTTGCTGCAACAGATTCATCCAGGTGACAGCCAGTACAGGCCTGAAAGTGTTAGCCTCCAAGGTAACTGCTTCTTTGACCCCTTTCTGGTGCCCTGACGGGGAATTAATTTAGATGTCAGGCCTTTGGGATCCTTTTCTCATCCCTCCTGAAATCATTACAACATAATGACAGAACAGGGGCAGGTTAAAAGCCTAGCTGCTCCTGTAACCCTCCTCTGACAGCAGCCTGACTGGGAAAAACAAAACGCAGGAACAAGTCAAGTAGACTCAGCAATGCAAAATATATAACAATATATTCAGTATCTAGTGGTTATATTTCTTCTATGAATTAGGCTATTTGAACCTAGGCAACCTTCACACATCCTGTCATCCCATAGCAAGTAGCTCCGTAGTACGACTGTATATCATATGAAAGAGTAACTTCTTTTGTTTATATTGAAACTGTGGCCTGATAAATTATTTTGATGTTGCTTATTTTATCTTGTGAGAAACACAGAGATCAACTGTTCCCTGCTTACTTTCTCCTCACAGCTCAGGCTTTTATGCACCTCTAACACAGCAGGGTTTCCTTTTCCAAGCAGAATCCAAATTTAGCATCTCTATACAGAATGACTAATTGTAACCTACATTTAATCACCTTTATTGCCCTTTGTTGCACCTTTGCTATTCTAAACACGCACTTGAGATAGGAGGACAAACACTTCACAGACTATTCTGACTGTGGGAATGCCAAAGATACGTACAGTGAGTTGATAAGTGAGACAGTTCTATGGAAATGACTCCCAGATCTCTTTCCCTGCGTAGCAGTATCTTGCTCAAAGCCCATTATTGAGCATAGAAAGTCAGGATTGATTTTCCCCATTTCCTTTCCTTTGCATGAAATTTTATCCACTTCATCACCCACGCAGTATCAAGAGATTTCCTAAATCTCTGTCCAATGTAATGCAATAGTTAATCTCAGTTCTTTCCATCTTAACCATTTCACTGGGCGATGGCAGGACGAACCACCGATGGAACAGCTTTCACAAAACAAAATTCTCACCTGGCCAAAAATGGAAGGTCACATTCTAACTTAAACCCCTCCTTAAATGATCTTAAATTAAGAGGTGTTGGCCTTGTGTTCATTGTGCTGTAGGCCATACTGAATTGTGGCACCGTGTGGATTTTAACCTTAAATCACTTGAATTCTAGGCCACGTCTTACCTTGAACCAGGTAAAACCAATCCACTTTTCTCCCCTTAAAACACACAATTTAGAAAGGCTTCCTACTTTGCTTGCTGTGAAAATTTCCATGGATTATCCATCCAGCGGTTTCAGTTTTGATAGGTGACATTCTTTATCTGAATCATTTAGTCAAGAACACAGTCAGAAGCCAAATAAAAAAGATACATCCAATACTCATGGTATAATAGTTTTGCCTATCCCATGTGTCCACAGCATCCATTGCAGTGGGGCCTAGCAAGGAGACAAGCTTAAATGGCACAAATGCAGTATCTATGATTTCTACAGAGCCATCAGCACACAGGGGACGCTTAAAATCTTGGAAAGTCAAAGTCTACTGTCCTTAAAATTTGTATTGTAAAACCAACAAAAAAATGTTCTATAGGATGGAGAAGCTGGGAAAGATAAGGCTTACACTAAGGCATTAGAGTTGGTTGAATAATAATAAAACTAGACTCATTAATATGTTCACAAATAAGCATGCCAGATTTCTGGGGTGACATTAATCATGGCTTGTAATTATTCACTTGAAAAATCAGCATGAGAAAGTGAAGCATGATGTTTCATCCATTTTAGTACACAATCTTTGTGTGAAAATTCATACCTGAATTTATTGATTGTTATTCTCTTGTTAGGAAAGGTTCTCTCACCCCATGGAGCAACGCAGATGTGGAGTCCAGTAACACTAACCAAAAGAGAAAAACAATTTTCTAAGGTGAGCTGGTCCAATTCCCAGAAAAAACCGACTGACAAAAAACACCTACCAAAAGATTAGTTCATTTTAATAAATTAGAGTATTTTTTATTACACAGAAAAATGAGGACGAGTTTGTAACCAATTGTTTACAAGGACCATTTGACTCGGACTAAGTTATATTTTTCAGCTGTGAGAGTGTTGTTGAACGTAAGCGAGAGCATAATGGCCAATGAAGTGATACGTGATGAGTTGGTTTTGTCTGTCCATTTGTTATAATATCCTGCTGTGTTACATCCACTTAAAAGATTTAAAAGAAGAAAATGACAGTTAAGGTAAAAGTAGAGAAAGGATCACTTGAGGGTATCACATTTATGTTTCCACAGAGGTGAGAAGTGAGACTTTATTGTATATTGCATCTAGACAAGAATTGCAGATATAAAGGAGTGGAAGGAGATAACAAAGCAAGAAGTTAAGGCAGGTTACCCAGCTCTAAATTAGGCCCTGGTTTCTAACAGAGTGCAGAAGCAATAATGCAGGAGGAATTTACAAGAGCCCTAACAGGAGTAGCATCTAGATCTCAATGGACCGGTTTGGATGAGCAAAGGAGAAACAGAGCTTGCATCCCTGCATAGAAATTCTAAAATATTTGCATTTTTGTTTGTTTGTTTTAAATAAAGGATGAAGATGACAAAGAAGTCCCATGGACCAGTGGGGTGGATTTAGGGGGTATTTCTCTCTACCTTGCAGCTCAGCACTTTCCAGTTTGCACGGAATGAACTGATCCGTAGGCAGCCCCGAAGGCGGCTGATGCACACAAACAGGGCAGCTGGAGGGATAACTGGCCTCATCTGCATATGCAAAGTGGAATCAAAGTTGATTCTTACTCAGATCTGACTAGAGATGTACGTTAAATTAAATTATAATTTTAGGCAGTACCTTAACAGAATCCTTTTAAGGGTGTGTGTCCAGATGAACATAAACAAATTGTGTGTGTCCCACACGGGTGCGGAGATGGGCTTTGACAGTTTCCTGGAACCGTGACTCCTGGCAGTAGCGCATGACTTTCCTACTCACCAACGTTCCTCAGGACACAAAGGGAGAGCTAGGTCTGTACTCTACAAGTATTATGTCCAAATACCAGTCGTGGTTCTGGAAAGTCAAGAGGAAAAACCTGGGACTGATCACTAAACAATCCGGCGACCACGGGGCACAGGTGAGAAGGTGGTTCTGTCTGACAATAGGACACAGCTCCTACAAAAGGCTTTGCCAGAACGCCATCATTACTGTTACACGGCAGGACCCCACACCTCCTGAAGAGTCACGTAAGAAGGGAACAGCTCAGTGCCTGAGTACAGCTGCTCAAAAAGCAGCAGAGGGCCATCAGCAGAAGAGAAGATACCCTCAGTTGTAGAGAAGTTACAGCAGATCTATCCCCAGTTCAGACTTAGCCTCCAGCCCTCGTCTTCTTGCAGTGATTTACAAGAAATGCCATGCAAAAAGCCACAACAGAAAACGAGAAAGAGCATACGGGACTAAAGTAGAGCTGGTGCGAATATAAGCACAACAGCATTGATTTGGCAAAAGGTCACTTGTTGACACCAACGGTGGGTTTGACCCCCTCCGTGAAGGTGAAACAGGGGATTGCTCCCCCTCTGTGCCATGTCTGGCTACCTGAGCTTCAGCTGTGAGGGCTCTTTGTTTCCTGCAGCTTTCAGCAGGACCCAGCAGCCCAAAGAGACATTCTGCCCATAGCATCCACAATCTGGGCACAATTAGGAACACAAATTGACCATTACGTCCTTTATTAATCTACTCCAATTTTTATGCTGTGAAAACACCTAATTCCACTGCTTTGGCTACTGGCCCCTAACATAACAAGTTACATGGGACTTGTCTCATCAAAATATCATCATGTCTAAATAGAGGATCTGTCTGAACCACAGTGAAAATGAGTAATGATCACAATTATGGGCTGTATAACAGTCCAATAAAATCTAATTAAAATGATCCACATCCCATCTGCCAACAGCACATAAGAAACACCAGCCATGGCGGGGTGGGCAGGGGATGAGAGTAAATAACACTGTCATAATTTTTAAAATATCAAATATTTCACAGTGAAAAAGCTATTTATATTTTATAGCTAGCTCCAAATTGTGCTGCCAATGAACTTTGGTGATGATTGTAGATTCCTCACCCTTGACTTAGGAGACGTTCTGGGGGCTGTTCCCTGGGAGGAAACCCCAGGAAGAAGTTCCCTCAAAGTAAACTTTTCAGAAGAGCCTGTGCAGGTTGAGTCTCTAAGCCTATTTTCAAACTGATTTAAGAACTGAGTATCCTGGGTTTCAGTGACTTTTAATGATGTAAGCACCTTTGTACAAAAACAAAACAAAACAAAACAAAAGAAACCAGAAAAACACCCCAACTTTTGGGCATGATTCCATTGGTTGTTCCTTTCTCAGGACAGCAGCCAAAAAAAACTATCATCATGTGGTCTCACTTCCCATACTTAGTACATCTCCAAACTTGGACACTTCTTGGGCTTTCTACAGCCAGCAACAAACAGTTCAAGTTGCTTTCTATCACCATTTCCACGACCTGGTCTCATTTTTGAGGTGAAGTTAATAATTTGCTTTCTGACAACACTGAATATGAGGTTACCAACAAATTGCCAAGATGCAAAATAGTACCATCCCAGTCTACCTGAAAACAGAAAACATTTGGAATAACACCTTGTTCCCCTCATCTCACTGACCACTTAAGGGAACCAAAAATGAAAGGAGAAGGTACAATAGATTAGGGAAAAGCGTGCTGAAGTCTGCTTTGAAGGAAGAGAAAAGAAGCCCTTGGTGATGGAAACTAGAACATGTTTTCCCACCTGAAGGTGCCACGAAGCATGCTGCAAAGCCATGCCTGGAAAGAAACTAAGGTGAGAGTAAAGAGAGAGCAAGCTGGAGACCAGGAAGAGTTCACACATCGGTGTGCTTGAGATGGCTTTACAAATGTTAAAGGTTACACTCAAGGCAACAGACAGGGTTCGAATAGCTTTCTATATTGAAGAGAAGTGAAGTAAAACTAGAGACAGCCCGTCCTAAACTCCAGGCAGTAAAAGCACATACTAAGTTTCAGCGTGTTTGTCTGGCTCAACTGCATTACAAGAAACCAACCCTGATTTTAGAGAGTTCCGCTTTGGATCCAACCTCTATCTGGAAGCCTCCCAGCAAAAGACCCAGGGAAAGGCAGCACACGTGCACTACTTTAACAGAGGTATTTCACCAACGCACTCTTTTAATGCTTGATTAAATTGCCGTTGTGTTTTGTAGCTGAGAGATTGGTGAAAGGATGAAAACATCATCATTTCTCCATAACATGGCTAGTCTTTGCATCTGGCTTTCCAGTGCTTTGGCCTTACATCAGAGATGGCTCCTGATGGTTTTAACTACATCCTTGCCCTGTTGCTCGTACCAGCTTTCATCCAGGCATTGTTCACTGGAAATTAGACCAGTCCTAACCATACCTTGCTACCTCAGCCTGTTAGCACCTAATTCTTGAACTGCATCCTTGAAAAGCTCCCTGACTCCGCACCTCCCAAGCTGTATCACCCTCAAGGGGCACACGTGCCTTCCCTATCCTCTGTTCTTCTTTCACATCAACAAAAAGTGTGCTCTAGCTGCCAAGTCCAAAATACTGATTTTTAATCAAAGTTAAGGATGTTACCTCTTGAAATTTTATCTAGCAATCAATAGACAATCTAGTATATTTTGTCTAGTTTCAATATACAAATTTGTGAACAATTCGATGCCAAAGTAGCAAAGCCATCCAAAAACTTTAAGTTTCCTGAACAGGAAGGGACCTTGAAAATGAATGAAATTGAATGAAAATTAATTTGCTTCTACCAGAATACAACTGACATGGTGTCTGTTTTGACATCTTCTGTGATTAGTCTCCATCTGCAAAACGATTGTCGCAGTTTCGGTCACAGCTGCCCCAGTACTGCAGACTTTTAATAACTCACTGTTTGCTTATCATATGGCTATGGCCCATTTCCATACCGTTGGGCCAAACTAAAGGAGTGCAGTTCTGCCATTAGAGGAAGCAAAAGGCTTCACAAGGTTGCTTTGACTGCGGTTGCTCAAATCACTCTAACCTTTGACTGAGGAAGAAGTTCAGCACTGCAGAGAGACAACAGTCTCCAGCATAAGTGTTATGATAAAATGAAAGAGGGAAAATACATATTATACACATCACTTCTGGGGAACAGTAATCACAAAAGTTATTAAACATTCTGTCAAAGGCTCAGCAGACTCCTTTTCTCTCCTGCTCAATTTTGTTAGGAATAAAGGCAGGTCACTAATATTTGTCACTTTCAAATTCTTAATTTACTACTCAAAAGGCAGCAAAGATACATTATATTTTCATAAAAGACTATGAAGTTGTCCAATTTTCCAGAGCTGCAGGAGGACTGAAACCCTGTGCTATGGCATAGGTCCTTTCATCCATTATGGATAAGGTGATTTTACAATTCAAAGCAACAGTTCTCACCTTTCCCATTGCCTGGCATGCTTGGGTGGTGCTGTAGGAGATGCAGAAGTTTTGAGATTGACAAACACACACCCTTTATGAAGGCAAAAGAACCAACGAGAGGCTGCTCAAGGTAACCCAGATTCTATCAGTGTATTTAGGGCAGGGATTTGTCCCTCTTGTCCAAGAAGCACTTCTAGATCTTCAGTGGTCAAAAAAAGTATGTCGGAAATCACTGGGATGACTGTTTTTACTGCTAACTCGAGTTAGTAACCTGCAAGAGAAGCAGGTAGATTTTATAAACATGCTGGGTATAAATAGCCAGTGAGGACGTAAAGGGCTTTGACTTCTAAGGCCACAGCATCCTAGCTTCAAAGCAAGTTGTCCCACCAATTCACAGATTTACATCGCATCTTCAGGTCCCCCCTATTATAACAGGCTCTAATGAGGTTTTGGTAAGCATATTCCTGTTGGCTTACTCTTGTGGATTCTCTGGAGTCTAATAAGGCGTTGTACTCATTAATAGTTTTTTCTGTAGCTGTAATCCTTTAACACTGGCCACCCTATTTTAATGAAACTTGTAGAAACTTGATCTCTTTTGCAGTATATGCTTAAAACAAGGTAAAAACAATTGCCAGTTTTCCTTCCTGTAATCAAGCTTCAGCCTTTTCCAGTTCTCAAAATGAAATCTTGCCTCTGCACATTCTCTGAAGCCAGCTTTGCCTGACACGTTAGAGCAGAGAACAGCTTTTCATTTTTTCCAGGTTTAATATAGACGTAGAGCACAGTTTCTTACTATACAGTTAACTCCTATTGGCTTGAGAAAGGTTTACTTAAATTCTTCTAGGGAAATTAGAGCCCATAGACACAGAGCTCGCATATCTGTATACATGCCAAGACACATGCCAAGCCTCATCACATCCAGCAAAAGAACTCCCATTTGAAAATTAAAGACGGGTTCCAAAAGCTCTCTCTTCCTGAAGCATAGATTTTGCTATGTAGTTAATTTTGCAAGATTTGAAATTTTATTCTATATATGCTCCTTCTTCTAATACATTGAAAATAGCAATTGACAACATTTTTTGATGCTCCTTTTCACTTTAAATTGAATCTTATTCCCTGTTCTCTTCCCTCCCCCAAAATCTTCAGATTACCTCCAAAAATATACTTCGTATACTGAAGAAACATAAAATAATTCCAGATTTCGGTCTGCTCAATATAAATATTCCATTATGACCAAGTCCACTGTGAATGGGTCCAACCATAGAGAATAACAACAAGCAAACAGCGTACGTACGGCATGGGCCACAGGGCATATATGTGTAAAGGGGGGGAAAGAGGAAGGTGCTATATTTCCAAAACAAGAATCTGCATTTGCAACGGAGGATGAAGGCCCCCACATTGCTGTATAAAGAAGGCACTGCGTTATGTATGCCTCTATGGCCAAAACTATGGGGGAGCTACTAATGCCTGAAAAAGACTGGAAAGACTGAACAGGCAAGGGAGAAGGGAGGTTTATTAAATCAAATGAGATTCAATATGAACATAGCTCACTGCTATAGATCCTGAATCCAATATCCTACATGAGACGGATAATGATATAGTCAGTGGGAGGTCCTTCCAAAGAGGGAGAAAATACAGCTATATTTTTATTTTATTCTCTTTTTTTTTTTGTCCCTTTCTATCTTGAACCTTTGCAGAAGGGAGGGGAAGTTTGTCTCGTTTCTACTTTTTCCCTGCTTAGAAAAAAGAAAACCAATTTCATCGTATCCACATACAAGAGACCAAAGCCAGAAATTCACAAGAAAGTGGCATTCAATCAGGAATTTGAGAATTAGGCTAGGAAGAGTAGGAGATGAAGTGTTCTGGGTTGTGGAGGCTTCTGAATTAATTTGCTGAAATTCAAGCAAAAAGAGCCAACTTCCCAGCTTCTGTAAATGAAACCAAAATAACTGAAGTCAAATTAATTCTGCTGATTTACTCAAAAATCTCCTGGCTTATTTCTGGCCCATTCACAACCAGCATTACTGAGTACATCCACTCTGAGTGCACACTTTTAAGTAGGAATAACAAATCCCTATTTTGTAAGAACCCCGGGAGCAGACAGCTAATATTCTCCAGTGCCTAATGAGCAGTGTTAATATTACATAGAAGAGTTTTAACAGACATTAAAACAGGGTCTCTCCCATACAGCCCGCACAGGTACAGCTTCCATACTTGCTCACTGTGCATAAAGCAAAGGAAAAGTCCAATTGCACGGCTCTGAGAGTCAGCGTGAGCTCAGCAACGGAAAGATTCAGTCACCTTGTAGCACGGATCCGGTAGTACAGTAAATATTAACATACGGTACAAATTACCTAGCTATTTCCTTGCTTTACCCAAGCATGGTAACATTATGAAGTGATACCCGAACAACGCAGATACATTTAAGTCCTGATGCTACTGATCCTGGACGCATTATACAAAGAGGCTGTAACAGGTAAACAGTAACTCAGAAGCCAGCAGAAATCTCCTGAACACCCAAAGTCCAGTAAACAACTGTATCTAGCAGGTTATCAGGTAAACCAATCAAAATGCAAGCCTATGCATGTTCCCTGTGAGCATCTGAATGCAGGATGGGGGCCATTTAGCTCCAAAAAAATGGCCCTTTCAGAAGTATCCCAGGTGAAGAAAGTAAGAGTTCTGTAAACTATACTAGATGTTTTTCCCTACCCTGCAAACAAGGGGCAAATACTCTGAAAGTACTTTTAGGATTAGATTTTCACTTTTGACTTCAGAGAGGTAAGAGCTCTCTGGCCAGCAGAAGCAGGGGGAGCTCTCAAACATTTTCAAAGGGAAAAAGCAAGCTGGAAGTGCCGGGCTGCTTTTGCTTTTACAGAGAAGCTGAGGCTTTTCAACCTGCCCCTCTTCATGTTTTCCTCAGCCCCACAGAGATCCTGACTCTGTGGCTGGCTCCGGAGCCGCCCCACTAAATTATGCAACTTGTGGTTTAAAACTACTGATGAAATTGCAGAATTTCTGAAACAACCAGAGGAGGAACACACAGCCTGGCTCTGCTACGTGGGACCACAGCTGGGGCGATCATGTCACTCCCTCTTGTGAGCTGACCAAAATGAACACTTATTTAATGAGTTATTTCTCTAACTGGCTGTCTCTGTAAATTAATTAAAACAATGATTTAACAAGTAATTTGTCAGATGTGTGAATATATATAAGCATATATTAGGAGCTAAGTTTCACGACACAGCAGAGAAATTACTAATTTTAAAAAAAAAAAGATAAGAAAAACTATATAATTGTAGAGAAGACTGTCCATATTATATGACCTGTAGCCAGGTGTGGTCTGACACACCTCATATTGCATTATCACAGGCTTGTTTTTAATATAACATACTCGATGTTTCTACTAAAGTTGCCTGTTCATATTTTGTCCATTTTGTGTTCCCAAAAAGCTGTATTAGGATTGATATTGTGGTAGGTTGTATCAACACGAAGATGTCTGTCCAATGTCACATCAATACTAATAGGACTTTTAATGCTGGCTGCTGTTTTATGGGAATTTTCAGACACTATTGTGTATAAATATTTATATATGACGTCTGTTTGTGAATACGCGTACGTACACAGGACTAGCCAGACACAGTTAATCAGCCAGTTTGAAAACTTCATTGCTTTCAGATGAAAAAGAAAATTATATTAACATATCAATAGCATATACATGCTGAGAGAGTGATTACCCTTTACATCTTCAGGATATCCAAGCACCCAGGCAGGCCCAGCTACATTAACACCCTATCTGAAATATTCTGTCTCTGTATCTCTCATTTCTCTCTTACTCTTTCTTCAGACTTTCTTCTCTGTTATCTGCCTTTCCTTTTTACCCTTTTCCATCCATCTCATTTCTCTTCCCATTTCCCTTGTTCATCCATCTTTCTCCCCTCCCTTTTGTCATTCATCACTCCCTTGTCCTTTTTTTCCCCCCTTCCCCCTTTTTTCCCCCTCTTCCCCTCCTGTTCTCCTTCTCCCACCCCCGCTCCTCGCTGCCTGTTTTGCTTGAAGTTTCCACCTTGTGGGTGCGTACTGCTGACTTCACATTTGCTGTGGTGTGAACTTCACATCTGTGAATGGATGACAGGAAAGATTAATAACCCCGCGTTCCCCTTCTCCTTGACTGTGGGCCTATCTAATGAATAAATATATAAATAAATAACAGAGCTTAAAATCACCTAAATAGAGACCCGCAGCCTGGGAGAAAACAATATTTTGCTGAATCTAGTCTTTAAAAAAAACCCAACAGCAACAAAAAAACCCCCACAACCTCTAATGATCTCTAGTTTACATACTCGGCATTTTTTTTTCCTAAATACTTTATGGGAAAAAAGAAAAGTTAGAGGCAAAGGAATGAGCCTTTCTCTTGAGCCAATTAAAGCAAGAGTGATTTAAATGCAATAATACAGAAGATACAAGAAACGTGGGAAAGAAATTTAGATGCCCCGCAAAAAGCAGACCTGACAAACCGTGGGATCAGCCCGAGATCCCTGTCAGTAACAACTCGCACACGGCCATGTAGAAATTACACTGCAGAGCCATGACACTGAAACAAGGAAGGTATTTCTGGCTAATTCCTGCTTTTCCCTGCAAGTGAAAATCTCTGCCTTTGGCTCCAGACCCGATTACACCACTCACAGCAACTTATCCAAATAGGTGTTTCCCATCACAATTTGGGTTTGACTACTTTTTGGCCAATTCCTCATTTGTGTTGATTATTTGACTTAAGTAAGTCTTAAGTGAAAGCAGAGACGGAGGGAGAAGGTCTATGTACGTACAATGCATCTTCAGCATCTTTGGGGAAGGAGGAGGGGATCTTTGCACCTAACTCATTCTCATTTTAATCCCTCACCTCTCTCTCAGTCTAAAGAAGATCTTAACAAGACCTTGTATTTTGAGGGAAGAGGACGCCCGCCAACGGATAGCTATAGGAGGAGACATTTCACCTAGGGAACAGCAGTCTGCCCAGCCTGTGGCTGTAGGTCAGATCTGATGGAGGTCATAATGGCAACAAGTCTCGGGGTCTCAAGTCATTACCCCCAGGAAATCACATGTAAAGGACCATTACAAATGCTACAATTCGATCCAAAGGCATTCAGCAAAAATTAATGGACAAAAAAAAAGGGGGGAGGGAAATTAAATCAGGAGCTCAGCTCCACTTCCTGTCCTCGGGCAAAGTTGTCACCAGCTTTGCTGAGTCCTTTGCACAAAACCAGGTAAAGGAGTAATCTCCCACTCACTCACGTGCTTTATTGCATTTTTGTTAAATGTTAGACAAACTGTCCAAGAGAAAACACCACGTGTCCTACATCACCTGCTGCCCCCCAGCCCCAGTACAAGCTGGGGGAATGAGCATCTCTTGACCATAGTTTTTTCCAGAACTGTAGGGGAAGGAGACCAGAAATAGGAATCACCAGGTTTATATGCAATCTCAAGAAACAAAACACCATGAAAATCCTAATGCAGCTCATTTAACCTGTGCTGGTTTTCCAGTCCTGGCCACCTTTGCTGCTTTAGAGGAGGAAGATCTCCTCCTATGTTTTCATCCAGCTGCGACAGAGACCTCCAAATCAGCTCAATAAGACTGCCCTCCACTGCCATCCCTGGAAGTGCCAGCAGCTGAACATGGAGCTGTGTGGACCCAAGGATAAGATGACAGTAGGGAGAGCTGAAACATGCCATTTCTCATGTCCACTTGTCCCCAAACACCTGTTTGCTCTGCCAGGGTCCAAGGACAGGACCACAAACAAGGCATTCTGCATTCGCAGAGCATTTCTTCCTGACCCAGAGAGGGATAAATCTGTCCTTTGCAAACCAGGACTAAGATTACCCTTTATTTGACTCCACGTCATCTGCCGCCATCACCTTACCTGCTCCTTGCTGAGCCTCAGCAGCAGCCGCTCCCAACCCCAGGCAGCAGCAGGTCTTACAAGGCAGCTGTGCTTGGTCACAAAAGCGTTTCCTTCTGCTGCTCTCATTTTACCTTTCAGCGACGCTGCTCACTCCTCTGCCCTGAGCAAGGGAAAAAGAACGCAGCAGGATGAACTCACTCTTCTGCTGCCCTTCAAAACCTTAAGTTCCCCGTCCCTCCACCGCTGCAGTTCAGCATGGAGAAGGCTTCTAACCCGCAGCAGCCGAATTAAGTGTCTCCTACAGCAGGCAAATCCCCAGTTTCTCCCACCTTTCTTTGAAACACCTGAAATTAAATGTGGCAGCAAGGTCCTGGCCTCAACAACCTTATTTGGGAAGGTGTGGGGATGCCTTCTTTAAATAAATACTTTCTTTAAAAAAATCGCCAACGTAACAAATACAAGCTACTCTAAATTGTTTTATTAGGTTAAGGAGGGCTGCAGCTGCGCGTAACATCTGGCCTTTAGAAAATGAAACAAAGAAAAATGGACACAAAGCACATCTTCGCTAACTCTTGTACACGTGAGTAATTCTACTTGCGCAAATTTACCAGATAAGGCCCATAAAATCATGTGGAAAACCCTAGGAAAAAAGATAGATATCCTGCCATGTTTTCATAAATATGTGTGTCACGCATGCACATTTTTTAAATGGTAGTTTTAAAATTACTGTTATTAATAAAGAAATATATTGGGCCTAATCCTGCAGTTTTCATTTAGTAAAACAGCTAGTATAATGTACCACAGGATCAGGCCCAGTGCTTTCAATTTTACAATTCTTTTCTTGCATTCCAATTTTAAAATAAAGCAATTTTTCTCCCTGGAAATTTTGCAATATACATGAATAATAAACTGTTCTAAAATGATAGTGACCTTCAGGTTTTAAATTTGAAAAGAATTCTAGATGGAAGAAATAAATGCAGTGTAAATAACCACTGGGTAATTAAATTTATTTTTAAATAGCATCAAAGTTCAGAAGAAAGAGAATAACAGAGACTATCTCATACAGACATGCACAAAGGCTGTGTCTGTATAATTAGTTATCTAGCAGTAACCAAAGTCTTTTTTATACGGATTGATTATTTTTGAGATTACATCTTGCAAATCTGAACTAGAAATGCTTTTTGTGCAGCGTTCAAACATGAAGATGCCTTTGGTAACACTACAGACTGAGGATCCCAAATAGATATTTAATTTAGATTGAACAGGACACTTATGCCATGGTAAATAAATCAGTTTATTAATGAAAGTCTTTTCATTGATGTTTAATGGCTATCATATCTATGGAATTGCTGTTAATCCAAAATAAATGTGTTTAATAAGCAATTGATATTTGTTTATAATGCCATAATTGTCTTATTAAATCAGAATTAAATGCCTATGAGGAAATGTTAACTTAAAGCTTTACTAAGACTTCTGAATAAGGGTATAATTAATAATTCTCTCACTTCTTGAAAAGGAGTAACAAATTAATTTGTCAAAATATTGTAATGCATGTTGTGAAACTCCATAAATGAGAACTTTGAATTGTTAAGTACAAAGAAGAGATAACTGTTCCTAAGAGCAGATTAAAAAGTCTACATTATAATTATTACATTTAGCAGGATTTCTTTTACTGGGTTTTAATAATTCTAAAGTCTTTTTTTTTAATCAAATTGTTTGATGACCGGGAGAAGGAAAAGAGAGAAGGGATATCTTAATTTCCTTATTTCCTTACGGCTACTTGCAAAATAGCTGCTCTCGGTTCGACAGATTTTCCTTTCCAAAAGCAATTCTGTACTACTGAAAATGCCAAAGTTCTTTTTCTCTTTGATTCCTTTTAAACGCATGTTTTCTTTTAAAAGACGGGAGGAAAAAAAAAAAAAAAAGATTACAGTTAACTCATTGCCTTTAATTGCAAACATCTCCCTTCCCATCAGCACAGCACTTGATCAAAATGCCAGAAATAAATATATTAAGACATCCATCAGTTCCATGTCCCCGGTGTCATTTTTTTAAAGAAGTTGCAAAGCGCCTGTTATTCCCATCCTGAGGGCTGGGCTGAGCCGCGCCGGGGTTTCTGCTGCTTTTCAAGGACTGAAGAGTTATTTGTTTCGGTGGTGTCAGCCTTGCACCCACCGGGAAACGTCAACAGCAGATGCAGGAGAACCACGAGCTTCAGCTGCCTGTGACCAGCAGCTGCAGCTGGGGAACATCATGCTGGGGAGTGGGTTCCTGAGGCACTACAGGGACTGAAGAGAGAGAGAAAGAGGCTCAAATCCAGGGGTAAAAGTCAAATAATAGATGTCTGTGAGTCAGAAGCGCATTGATGGTCTTAAAGTGAAGTTGTTTAAGAGAGGAAGCCAGGTGCCACTGAAGATGCTCTGGGCGATTCCAGAGTTGCCCCGGCTTCACTCAGTGCATTTGGCCACATCAATGTTTTTTATAAATAGGTTGCAGTGAGGGGGGTGCAAGAGCAGTTCAGTTCTGTTTAAGGTGTAGTGGTGTTTTACAAAAGAACTGAAAAGTCTTGAGCAAAACGACACCTCATTTTTCTTTTGGTCACTGCTAAGGAAGCGATAGCCTTGTCCGTGCCTGACAATTATCTCTATTAACGACCCAAAGCACATGCAGACCTTCAAATAGTTCTTTTCCTAACATTTTAAAAAAGAGAAGAAAAAAAAAAAAAAAAGGAATTTGATGTGTTTCCAAGTCCTTTCAGACAGGTATTGGAGTTAGAAATAGTGCCCACAACTAAATGCCCAGTAAAAAAAATAAATCCACTATTTCCTTGAGTTAGCAAATCGAACTGAAACAAGCAGTGCTCGCGCTCTTTCTTTTTGCTACTGGTAACGACTTTTAGCACAGGAGTCTCCTGGCACGAATATTTATAGGAATCACCAGTTCGGGAAACCTGGATTTAGAACACAAAAATCCACGTTGCGTCTGTCTTGTCAAGGCAGAGAAGCACCACTGGCTGATCCAGCCCTCAGCCAGACTGAAGGAACGGGTCAAAAATTCACAGAAAAAGGACTAGTCACGAAGCATCCAGCACATAATGAATAGAGGAACGCATACAAAAACCAGACTACTCGGACAGTTTGCAAATAGAAAGGGAATAAATTCTCGTAATGAATTATTCAGGATGCGGTCAGCTCTACCTTGGGCCAAATTTATCTTCCACGCGAGCAAACGCAACTCACCATAAAGTTCACGGCACTTTTAACGGGAGGTTTACTGCGGCGCTCATCGGCACGCGCTCAGCGTGTTACACTGGAGACTAATTTCCCGGGAAGCCTCTGTCAAGTGGTTCAAATGTCTAATAAAAATGTTAACTTCCATAAAGGAGGAAAGTACATTTTCAGTAACTGATATTGCATGCCCCGGCCCAGAACTGTTTCATAAACCTTTTATAAAATGTTTGCTTGTGTCGGTTAAGTAATTAACAATATTCCGGGAGACCATCAGCTCCCACAATCTCATTGTCCTCTCCGCATGTGAGCTGCAGTGTATAAATATATATAAAAAAAATAAATTTCTTGTCACTCGAAGCTGCGTGCGTGCACAGCTATTACGACCAAACTCCAGTGAGTCAAAAGAATCGCCCCATCTAGGCAATACAACCATAATTAAACACTCAAGCCTTGTCATAACAGCAGTCAGAGCTGAAGAGATCTGACATCCTTAGCACCAGTGCACTTGGAAAAGGAGCACGTTGCAGAGAGAGCTCACCCCCTTTGAAGAGAAAAAGAGAAAGAAGGACGGAGAGAAAAAGAAAGAGAGAAGAAAGAAGGGAAAAAGCTATTATTTTGCACAGCAGAATACTGAATTCTTTCATTTCTTTATAATTTATATATAATGTAGGATCTAAAATGCATCCATTTTAATTGAAGATCCACTTCTTCTAATTCACTGCACTGCTTTAAATTTTACCGGCTAAGTGTTCATTGATTACAAGGAAAGAGGAGCATTTCAAAACATCATTTATTTCCCTTCCACACGCAGGAGGGCCAGTGCTTAATATTTGCATATAGACTTGGGTAGGTCTGAGGGCTTCCTCAACGTAGTCAGGGTGTCATTTAGAAGAATGATATGGTCTAACACCGTCTCTGGGATGCCAGCCTCCCAGGAGATTGAAAAATGTAACCCTGTTACAAACATGAAAATAAAAATAAGAAGTTCCGGGCTTAAAGAGGAAAAGTAAATATCTTCGACTAGCAACGATAAATTACATTTTACAATTTTAACATCTATAACGTTTACTATTTTAAAATGAATGTAAAAATTAAACTGAGTGGAGAAATTAATAAAAAATAATTTCAAGGTCTCCAAACAGCTTTTTACCCGTGAATCAAGCCCAGCTCTAGTGGAAGGCCCAGGGCTCCATCTTGTGGCTTTTCTGTTCCAAGGAAGGGAAAAGAATTAAAAAGAAAAGTAATTTTGTTATTAAGTCACTCTAAAATGCAATTTCTTTTGCTGGCATCACACATAGAAGCGAGGCAGAGAAGCAAAACAGCCAACAAACTATTTTTTGCTCTATTTTGCTGTGCAATGTCATCTCCTTTTTTGCTTAAGGAAAAATTCTCTGCTTTTTCCTAACCCGCAGCCCATTGCTAAGCCATTGCCAACAGTAGGACCTAAATTAAATAAATCTGTGGTCTGGAAGAGAAAGTTGCTGTGCTGGAGAAGGGCATAGCATAGAGCAGAGAGGCCACACAGCTCCCAATTGAAACCAGTTTGCAGTTGTTCGGCACGATTACTTCTCTCCCCACAAGCACCCTCCTTAATCCCGAAAGAAAAGGGATTATTTGGGCCAGACCTCCTGCACCCCAGGGCCTGTAGTTATTTTCTACTTTTGTTATTTACCATTTTACGGCCTTCGCAGTAGGATGCCGGAGAGTTTCTGAACCGAATGTTCTTGCCTTGTGCAAGAGCTGTGCCCGCCATGGGGACCCCAGCTCTGCTCGCTCTTCTGCCTCCAGCCTGCAACCTCTGCTGCGTGGACAGGCACGCTCTGCTGCCCCTGCGACGCTCAAGGGTGAATTTGTAGGTGGCTGCTGGGAAAAAGAGGGAGGTGATAAAAGATAAATAAAAATTAAGAAGGCACAACTCGTTTATCTGATGGAGAAAAGCTTTTTAGCTCTGTCATAAAATGGGGCTGTTTCAATAGTGCAACATGCAGTTTTGCTGCATTTGGGGATGCATCATTCTGCTCAGAATTTGCTCAGACAGAGACAAAGCAGGCAAGTCTGCTCCTGTAGACTTTTGTAACGTGATTTTAATATTTTTTTTAATCCTGAATCAGTAACAGATACATTCCAAATTAATTGTTGTTTCCTCACTCTGAAACGGGATCCTCCTATAGGAGGCTATTGACCTGTTTCCCACAGGAAACCATGCTCAAAATTCAGATCCCCACTCTGTGTTCAGTCCAATCAAGGAGGATCCCTAAAGATATATTTTCGGGAGGTTCATAAATCTTTGAGCCTCATTAATCTAAAATTAAGCCAGTAAAAAAAGAAAAATAGTGAGTTCTCGTAGAAACATCTCCATTACGTGACAAAACAGGCAGCGTCAGACCTGTAATGCACTGCGTGTATCAAAATACCCCCCACAGAGAAGCAAATGGCTCTATGAATTTGCAATGAAGCAGCGTCTGTTGCCTTCAGGTGACTCGTCTGAAACTGGCCCCGGTTGCCACCCAGGCTCACTGTCATCAGGCAAGGCATGCCAAGCCAGCCCCGCTCCGGCCACGGGTAAGTCACACTCCGGGACATGGCTGCGGCAGGTGTGGATGTAGTCCAGGTAATTTGAATCAAGCTAAACGGGGGACTGACTGAAGCTAAACGAAGGAAAGAAGGGTAGTAATGAACCACAAGGAGTCACTCAGCAGGGAAACCTCCCCCCCTGACACTTCAGTACCTGCACTGGTTATACCAAAACCAAGAAAGAGACCCTGAGAGTTAGCCAGATCTTATACAGGGGTCTACTGAATAAGATCAAGGTGCTGGAGGGAAAGAAGCCATCCCGCAAGGTCTGGTGCTGAGCAACACACGCAGAGACGAGATTTTCCCTGCTGGCAGGCACAGCAGGAGTTCGTTCCCTCCTCACCTCCATCGTGCAGAGCCCGGCCGTCGCCCGCCGCGGGGAGCCCTCGGCGCTGCAGCCCCGCGGAGGGCTGAGCAGAAGCAGCCAGGCGTCTCTGCTGTCCTTGCGAGGGCTGGAGGTCGGCCTAGGAACAGCTGGCTCACCCACAGCTAAAAATAATCAGCGTCTTCCTATATGTGCTAGGAATCTTAGGAAACACATTGTCAAGTTCAGGGAAGGGCTAATGGCCATTTCCCCAAATCCATTTGTCTTCTGGCACTAGGTCGTGCACCTTTTACTCATCCTGGGACAGGACTTTGCTCCTTCAGGACTTCCACTGGGAATAATGTCACTCTCCTGGATTAAAAGAAAATAATGCATGAAAAGGAGCAGGGAGGAGCAGAAGGATGGGGTGCAGCCCTGCAGAATAGCCAAGGCCACGTCGCCAGCTGCTTGAAGTCCGCAATTAGGTGGAATAAAAGCAAAGCCAAGAGAAGGAAGAGTGCAGTGTAATCTAAGAGAAAAAGACAGTAGCTGTCAGAGAGTTTTGGTTACTTTTTTTTTTTTTTTTTTTTAGAGGAAGCATTTCAGAGCTACAAGGGAGAGAAGCTGAGGCGTGAGCGGGCAGCCAGGTGGCACCAGGATGGCATTTGCCAAGGCTTTGGCGGGTCACGGGAGGGGAGAGGAAGCCTACGGAGGGGGTCAAGGTGGGAACAGGCGTTATGGCTAGGTGTGTCATGGGTGCCCCAGCGGGACAGGGGGAGCGTGAGCAGCTGCTGGGAGGTTTGGTAGCGCTGGGCCGACTTCTCAAGCCAAAGCCACTTATTGCAGATAGGGAGGACTGCAGCTAGGGGTATGTTAATAAATCAGTTTGAACTTTTCAGCTAGCCTTGTGGAGTATGAAACGAAGAAAAGGAAATCATATGTTGGACAGATGTAAATTTGGGGTAAATGTGCAAATAGGCTAACTGGACTATGTATATATTCATATCGCTTTGTTCCTAGACTTATTTATACAATGGGCTGTATTTATATTTCAGAATAGTTCCCATCAAAAAAACAACTTGAGAAGATACCAGAGTTGACTGACATCTTATTTCCCTGTGTTTGCATTTTTTTGCCATGCAGGGCATAATCTGGTTCTTAGGGAGTTAATGCACCTGCCATTCCAGTGCTGACAAGCAGTTTTTCAGAGGAACATGGAATTTTTATTTATTTATTTATCTAAGGAGCCCTGAAAATTGTACTCAGGAGACTTCTTGAGTACTGCCAATAACTAGCAGGTACCAACACATGTACATTTTTGACTGCGCTATGATTGATGGTGCTTATTTGTGGCTTGCTGCCTAAACCTCTCCTTTTCCTTTGCTTTGTGTCTGTCTCTCTCACTAAGGCTTTGTGTGTGGTTTTGTTTTGTTTTTTTTTTTTTTAAATAATAAAGACACTTTAGCCATTTGGGTTGGGGGGGCAGGAGGGAGAAGCGGGGGAGAAATGATTTATCTGGTGCCTCTGTTGTCTTTGAGCTACTCTATTCCACAGAGAGTTTCAGAGCACAGGCGGTCAGAGGCGAGAAATTGAGACCTACAGGCAGGGAGGACTTTGGGCTGATGAACCTGAGCTACAGACACAAACTGGCAAAACCCTGCAGGAGCACGGCTGGGGTGAAACCCACCTTCTAGGTTTGCTCCTGCTTGCAGAGCCCACGCCGAACTTCTTCCCTCTTCAAAGACAAGAGACCCAGGTAATTCCCATGAGCGAAATGATCGATCCTCATTTCTCTAGCCTTCCTTCCCTATCTTTACCTCCTTGAAGCAGGGAGTCTGGGGATGAGAAGTCCATATAGGAGACACGAGGCTCTAGAAAACAGCAGAAGCCTGTAAAATCCACCCACCAACATTTGCTTGCTCGTCCAGCCTTTACAAGTCTCCATCCAATGACTGAGCTGATCTTAATAGGCTTACAGTGAACCCAGACAAACCTCTGAGCTGGGTGCATTTTCTCCTTCAATTCCACAGATGACTAATTGCTTTTATCACTTTTTCTAACCCCCTCTACACCTGCACAGCACATTGGGGAGAGGCAGAGGAGTGTTTTCCATTTCCCTCGCACACAGGTTAACCGGTTACTTTTCTTTCAAAGGAAGAAAATTGATCCGATGAAAGCTTAAGCATGAAAGTGCCTGGCAACAAGACAGAAATAGCAATAGGTCTACCAGGAGATCGTTTTGACTTTGCACAGCTGAATCCAGCCAGGAGTCGCTGCTTTGCTCCATGTGGCCATATGGGAGCTATTCACACCAGCGTGGTCGAAGAGGGGCGCGTGGCACAGCCTCTGCGCCAAATGAGACGAGCCATGAATGGAGACCCAAAGCCTCCAGCCTGGAGAAGTTCAAAGCTCTTGACACCTCATCCACAAGGCGAGCCTGCAAGGAAATCAAAAGCAAAATGAATTTCAGCCAGATACAGGGCCGCCTATTTCCGGCGCTTTTTACAAAGACATCTCCGTGTGAACGTGCACATGCAGTACACATGTACGATACATTGTGCCGGCAGTGCTTGCTTCTGCGTCGCTTAAACACGGGGTAAAACAGCGGTACTTGATGTTGTGCTGCTGTCTGCAGCTGGTTTCATTTTACCCTGAGCGGAGAATGCCAACAGGGTGGTGTAGGGCTCCCTAGTGAGCCGGGAGATGCACAAGCACGTGTCAGCTGAGAGGGCAGCTCATAGCCACACGGTAGGAAAAGACAAGGTGAATCCCTTGTCTAGGTTGCAGCTGAATTCAACCTTGAGTAACTGCCCTCTCCTTGGGGCTAAAGTAACAGCGCAGACCAGGTCCGAAGGGAAAAGATGAAGGAGAGGTGATTTCCCACATCATTGACTTTAAAGGGGCAGTGTGATTTCAGGGCTTAAATGTGGATACGTGCAGAGAAAAGACAGGACCGAGTGTCTCCCAGCAATGAGCTGAGCAGCTCTGACTCTGTACAGCATCGTTCCCAAAGCAGAGGAAAAGTGCAGAGGACACAGCAGGCCAAGTAGTTAAGGCCAGAAAAGACAAGATGTTCTTCCCACACCTTAGTAAGGCAGGAGCGATTCCAGGGCTAGCACAGTGCCTCTAATGCAGGCTTGTGAACAAGCAAAGCATCAGGTTACATATCACAGCAACCTAACCAGAAGCATGACGTACATACATATATAGAGATATACAAGCCCACTACCCCATCTCAGCCTCGTGCTCCATGCACCAGCCTCTCAGAAGAAACCAGCATCACCACCCAGAGTCCCCAGAGCTGCTCTTCTCCAGCACAGCAGCACACAAAAACTCTGGCCATCCGCCCAGATAAAGCTGTTAAACCCCCTCGGGATAAAACTGCTACCCATCACCCCGGGCTGCCTGCGTTAGCACCGGGCATTCGCATGCTGCTGGGGGCTGTACCTGCAAACTCCATCTTACACAGCGTGCTGGCACTGTCTCAGGAGGGTGCCGGGCTCCTGCTCCCCACGCAGGTGCCTGACCTTCCCAAATCCACCCAGGAATTGCGTATCTCTCGGGTGAGGCAGCACTTTTGCCCTCGCACCCATCCGAGAGCAGGCAAAGGCTGCTGCTGCTGGGCCTCTGAACGTGCCTGTACACGCCTGTGACATTCACGCTCGGATCTGCGCCGGCACCTAACGCGGACGGCTGCAAAATGGTCAAACAGTACCACCTGCAGGGAAGAGGAGAAGTTGCAAAAGGTGCCTGGTGGCCAGGAACAGCCACTCCAGCCACAGTGGGCCCTGGTGGGCTTCAGCTCACACAGCCGAGGCTGCCTTTGCTCACTTGAAAACAGGTTAATGAGAAGGACATTTTTTCTTTTTTGGATACAAGACAAGCAGTTTTCAAAACTTGCAGAACCGTCCCAAGGAGAGGAAGGCCAGACACGCGCAGCAGAGCAGCGAGCGGGTTATTGCTAGCTGAGAGCTCGCGCTGCAAACCTCAGCAGGTACCCAGCGCGCTCTTGGGAGGCAGAGCTGAGAGTAAAGCTGTGCAGGGGTTCCGCGAAAGGAGCTCCGAGGCAGGAGGACTAACTGGACATGAGCACAGGATCAAGAGCCTAGCTCCCCACCCAACTGCAAGCAAGGACAGTTTTCAAAAACCAATGCACAGGTAACACTCAGATCTCCACTGTGACCAGTTCATCGGGGCTGCAAACTGATAGCGAAGGACTCCTAGATTTGTTTGCTACCCATTTACATATTCCTTGGTAAAAAGTGTCTCCTGGACAGAGAATTTCTCTGTAGTGTTGAAACAGCCACAGCAAGCCAGTTCATCACAAACTATGAGATTTATTCCATTAATAAACCTTTTCAGAACACTGAATGAAAAGCATATGTAAACTGCACAGTTTAAGACATCACGCTGTTGTCAATCCAGATCGTGGCAGGGTGACCACAGGTCACCCAGAACATGAATCAGTTGCTCATCTGGTTTATTTTCTCCCATGGAATAATATATATGAGGAAGCAGAAAGTAAGCACAGCCAAAGCTGCCGCCCCTAACGCCAGCTCGGTCACCTACCAAGGGTCCTGCCAGGGCAGGATGGGACTCCTCAGTGGTTGCCAGTATCCTCAGAAGAGTGCATGCAGCACTGACATCCCACCGACGGTGCACACGTGGTCATGGGCAGGTTTGGGGGCAATCCCCTTTCTAAGGCCATAGACACTCTGCCGGCCCTGCAACAACATCTCCAAGTGATCCACTGTGAGGAGGAAAGCTGCGTTTTGTCAGTGTTTCCATATTTTAGCAGAAGACACTATCTCTAATTAACATTTTTATAGCAGGGTCACTTATTGAATTAAAGGTTGTCAGGTGTCCAGGGAGCCCAGGTTATTTACCCTGGCTCCCACCTGGGATTTTTGCTCTTGGTGCTATTTGGTACACCAAGAAACACCTCCATGGGTCACTGGGAAACAGCCCCACAACAGATCCATACGTCAAGTCCTTCAGTCTTTCTGCATCTCAGTTCCTGATCTGAAAACCAAAGTAAACACTTGTTTTCTTTTGCCCTGCTGATTTAAACCGTACAGTTTGTCTAGAAGGGACACTATTTCTTGCAGTTCTTGGTAACACTGAGTCCTGACCTCAGGTGGGTCTGCGAAGCAGGCTGCATGTAGTTAGATGGCAATCAGACTCTAATCGTAACCTCAAGAAGGGTTATATTTTCACCATCCTTTGTGCTAATATTAGCACACTAATAGGAGAGTCAGCCCAAACACTACTCTTCTTCTGGTAAGCCTCTGAAATTGGAAAAAGGCACACATGCTTAATTTTAAAAGGTGAGAAGAAATAGCCACAGGTACAGTAGTGGTAGTCTGCAGCACATGAAGCGCTGCTTAGGGATAGGGCAGCTCAAGAAAAAGGGACATGTTTCTTTAGCTGTTAATTCGTGGTGCTTCCCCTAAACCCACCGCCACAGTAATCCTAAATAGCTCCAGCCACAGCATTTACTGCACATTATGGCATCTGCAAAAGTGCTGACAGGGACAGCTGACAACCGCCCTGCAATGTAATTCACACCATAACATCATCTCCCAGGCTCTTGGATTTCTCATTGAAAAATTATGTAATGCTTTTTTGGAAATCCGGTGCCAATTTATTGATACTCAGCCTGCGCCAAATTATGAGGCCTCCAGTAAATCAGCTTAATTTTTTTTTTTAATCAAGTAAGGTCAGTCTCAACACTTTCACTCACCATGTTAAAAGTCAATAAATTCTTCAGCTGTAAGAAACGTGTTTATGTTATTGTCTACCTCTGTCTCCCCATGTAACTCTGATATTCCTCTGACTCCAGCCTGCTCACTTTCAGATTTCTGTCCTGAGCAGTTTTATTTGCTAAACCCTACACCAAACCACAGCAAAGAAAAATTCTAACACTCAATAAACTCTTTAGTTTCTTTCACAATGTAAAATGTGTCTACAGGTCAGAGCCTAGCAATGATCTACCTATTTACATCAAATATTTTACTTCACCAAGGCTGCAACCTCTTTGAGTCAGGGACCCTTCAGTTGTAAAACACAAGCCTCATTCCCAGCTTAAGTTCATAAGCAGCACTGATTTCCCAATATCAAGCCCTATATAGGATTTGCCACATCAAATCTGACTTTTGTCTCACTAAATTTTAAATCCAATACAGGTGACAAAAAAGAAAATCTGCAATACATGTAAGGCCTTCAAAGCCTAGGCTCTGCTACCAGCTAGCCAAGACTGGATTAGTCCCAGCTGCACCTGGTACCTACTGCCAAGGAGGCAGAGCAAAGACCAACTGCTATAAAGCCACCAGGACGCTGGTGCTGCAGGAGCCAGGGACCTTCTTCTCCAGCTGTAAATCCAGTACTGGGGTCAGCCCAGCTCTGGTGCCTCATGTTATGAATGTGATGATGGTCATAAAGTTATCTAGCTAGCTCCATTTAAAAAAGAAAATAAAAATAACCTCTTACATGTGTAACCCGGGCACATTTCTCTATGCTGTTCAGATTAAGGGGCACAGGAAAACAGTGGACAAGGTCAATTTTTTTTTGCCTCTGCCACCGCTCAAAGACAGTCTTAATATTGAAAAGGCACCATAATCCTCATTTTTTCTCACTTGCCTGGACCACATGTTACGTTTCACCATACAGTAAGCCACCAGAATCCGTGTGGGTGTTTTGAGCTTTGACTTGATGGTTTGTTCCTGCTGGGCTCCTTTCTCCAAGGTTGTATCTTATGTCTGTAAACTGGAAAGGACAAGAACACCACAGAGATCATCTGCTCTAGGCCTCTCAGGAAGAGCAGGAGTGAGGGTGTTGTCTGGGATGGGTAAAAATCCATCCGCTGGGTCTAAAGCTCAGGATGAATAGCATGCGGGAATGGAGATGGAAGGGAAAAGAAGGCTAATACTGGGATTCAGTGAAACCTGTCCAAGCAGGGACCCACCCTGAGTATTTTATCTGTGTGCCTCCAAAATGACCAGGAACTTAAACAAAGGGGGTCCTTGCTAGATCCAAACTGCTTCACATTTCCTTTTACTAAACCTCATGTAAACAGCAAAGGGCATCCCTCAAGGAGTGCCGTGCCAGAGGCTCTTATGAGGCTCTCTCATATACTCTGTCTCTGAGAGAGCTCCCCTTTTACTTGTCACAAGAGCCATCTCCTTGTGCCCTCTGGGAAATCATGCACTGGAGTCAGGAAACAAAGAAAAATGGATGCTTAGTTCATCCACAAATGAGCAGATTTCTCCTCCTTCCCGGCTTTGTACCAAAATCTACTTCAGTGTCAGATTGGTAGCTTTGATGTAGTTAAGTTCAACTGTTCTTGGTAAATGTACATTTTTAATACCCATAGGAAGGAGGTTACCTTAAAACAGGATTAGATGCTATATGTTTTGCTACAACTTCAAGTTCTGTCTGTAAAAGAAGGTTTTGCAAAAGCAGATGAGGATATATTTTAAAGCTGGAAATCAAGCCTGAATGTATTTTCTAGGAGCACCTTTACAAAAGTCAGCTGGTCATGACAATTCCCGCTTAAGTCAAGCATAAGCCTCTGTTCCTACTGAAAAAGGCAGCCCCATCCTCTCACCTCTGCACTCCCCTCACCTCCAGCTCAGTGCTTAAGACAAAACCTCACCTTTTTGTGTCCTGGTCAGGCCCACTTTCAGCATCACCCAAGTCCCCGCGGAGCTGGCAGTGCTAGCGGGAGCATGCGGCCAGCGGCGGGGGAGCAGGGAGCACCCCTCTGGCTGGGCTCGTCCCTGTTACAGAACTGCTCTCTCAGGAGGTTTTAAAATGTGGCCAATCTGCCTGCGTTCACTTCACAAGAGCACATGTAATACAAGAACTTTGCAAAGCTGAGGAAAATCGTGATGCAAAATGGATAAAGAGGATAACGGGTAATGTCCTAAACAGAAAAAAAGGAGGCGGGGGCATTTCCCTACGACAGAGCCAGAGCAGAATCTGTGCTTTGCAGTCGGTTAGTACTGGGTAAAACACACTGCCAGGGCACCCGGGGCTCCTCCCAGCCCTTGCTCCTGAGTTACTGAAGTTAACTAGTGCTCTGGAGAAGCGGGTAAGGACTTGCCTCCCAGACACGACCCACTGAGAGCTCCTCTTGGGAAGGAGCGTGTGCCCAGTGCTGACTTTTATGGGTTTTTCTTCAATCAGTTCATATTATTTTGACACAGTTTGCTTTTTGCTGCCCGACATGACAGCTCTGTATGTTGACACTGCATAGTATATTTATTCTAGTTTAGCGCAATCGCTGGTCCACAGCATTTAAAGCTACAGTCCATGTTCAATCTGTATCAGTTTAACATGCCAGCACCATATGGCATTCTATAATCAGCTGCAGCATTGTACTTCAAACCCGCTGCTGCATTTATAATATTATTGTATGCTGCACAAGCACCAATATTTAGAAAGAAAAATGTCCTTTTTATTGGACTCCTGCTGATACCCCAGCTGTTAGCCAAAGCACGCAAAGAGTTTCTTTTTTTTGCATTCAAAAAAAGAGCCCGAAGCATTTTTTAAAAATCTTACATCTGAAAGGTACATTTTGTCCTGCCCCAGTAGGTCTGTATGACTGAGTTAAAATGTGGGGGTTTTTATTAGACGAATTGCATCATTAAATTACATTATAAAAACTAAAAATGCACCATTAATTTTCGAAAACAATAGTAAATACATCTCATTTCTGATACATGATTCTGCATTTAATTTTTGCCCCAGGCCATATTTTTCTAACAGGCTCACTGTCTTCCATTATGCAGACTATACAAATGGAGCTAAATTGCTGAAGTTGGGGGGGATCGGTTCATTGGGGGGAGGGAGATATTGGTCAAACGTCTAATGTGAAAATAAATGAATTTCTAATCGGCTGTTGCAAAAAGAAAAATTACTTTTTGATCTCGGCTCAGCCAAGCAAGGATCTACCTAGCTCGAGTAATAAGATACAGTGGCATTGTATAGGGTGCAGAGAGAGACAAAAGGGTAGACAGAGAGACAGACAGACATGGCAGTAAATTAGGTTAGTGCATTCAGTTCTGTATGAGTAGCATTTCTTAATTAAATGGACAGAAGTTCCACCAAACTCAAGCCTCATTGCTGCAGGGTCTTCGCCGTTAATGTAGCTGCGGCTCTGAGCATCCATAGATCACTAGTGTTTGAAGGGGGGGCGAGAATTAGAGGGAACACATCCATCCGTATGGCGGTGCGTGAGCAAGGGGATGGAAGCAGAAGAGAAACAACTATCCTGAAACTTTTACATGTGCCACAAACGGGCGAGCCAAACCTTGCAAAAAAGACTCAAAAGCCTGGCAAAGGCTAAGGACGTGCCTGGGCGTTTGACGGCTGCAGTCTGCTGTAATGCCACGCACATGTCTGGCTGCTGAGAAAGCTGCTTGCCAGCGAGTGCTTGTGCTTTCCAAACCAGCCCGCAGCAGAAAGCTATAAACATCTTCTGTTTAAAAACGTCCTTCGGAATGGAAGCCTGCACCCCAAAACGCAACAAATCAGGGCACGAGCAACTCCCAAAGTCAACTGGGTGGCCCCATCGGGTCTCCTGTCCAGGTCTGAACTCAGCAGGTGATGTCCCCGTCCCAAAGGGCCACGTCTGCATTGCCAGGGAACGCAGACCAAGAGCAGACGAGCTGCACAGCCAGGCTACCGAGGACCTGACAACCACACTGGCCACAGCTCAGAGGTTTTTTGCTCCAGATTAGTCCCAGCCGGGTCCCATAGCCTAAATGTCCCTGAGCGGCTGCAGTCACATGCTTGAAGAACGTTTTCCATTTCACTTGGTTTTAAAGGAATCTAGGTCAGACACTCCAAAGACGTGAAAGCAACCCGAAATGTCGTAAGCGAAGACAGCCAAGAGATTTGGTTCAGAAGTGCCATCCTGATCCAAAGTACACCCCAACTACAGGTGCACCCAGACAGCCCCTGGCTGCCAACGTCTCTGAGCAACTGAGCACAAAGGAGATATTCCAAGAGTACAGAGAGATGGAGAATTTAATGTCCTGCAGAAGACAGGCAAGGAAGACTCGGGCCCCAGGCTGATACAGCCAAGTCAGAAGTGGTTTATGAGTCATTTTCTTCTGCCACCACCTACCCTTATTAAAAATTACTGTGTCTTTTTATGGTAAGAATGAAACCTACCCAGTAAAATTGACAAAATCCGTGGTGTTTAGGACTATAACTGTAGAATAATGTAGCAATATTATGAGGTAGTTACGGTTCAGTATCATTTTACACATAAAGAAGTTGAATCCTGCTTTTTGTAGGAAAAGCACAGAAAAACCACACAGAATTACAGTGCTTTGTTTTTAACACTATAGTAAATAGTTTACAATTTATATTATTAATCTTTTTTATGACTGTAATGATGAGGGGTCAATGCAGAACGAGGCCCTGTACGGCAAAAACTGCTTTTTGGTCTCAGCTGGCAGGTCAGGCTGCATGGGAGGAGGGAAGAGAGCACGTGGAGCAAGCACTGATGCAGTTCATGGTGCTTCTAATATTTTGTGCTGGTTTTATGGAGCTGAGATAAATAAAATTTTAAGGGAAACCTTCAGGAAGAGAGAATGAGAATCAGTAAAAGAAAGAGAAAAGAAAATAAGAAGAGGGTATGTATGGAAAATCCAAAGAGATCTGCTGCTTCTTTTGATCTGAGTAGTTAGTTTTAATACAAACACACGCTCATGCACAAGTCAGATGTTACTGTGAGCCCATCTCCCAGATCAGCCAGAGGAGCGATGGTTCCTTTCCCTCTTGAGTTGACAACCATGATCCTGCTGTCCATCCCGCCTCGATGCCAAGCAGCAGCGCCATGCATCATTTTTATAACCCACTAATGGATGAAAAATATTTACCACATTACCCTCAGATAACCTTCTCAAACCGTGACAGGGGTCGCTTTGCTCCACACATCCCCATTTGAAAACTTCTGTGTGAAATTAATTAACATGCAACAATTTTATGCAACAAGTCAATGATAGGAGTACAATAGTGTAGAAATGTGTGCATGTGCCCTGTGAAAATGTTCAAGGTTAAAAGAAAGAAGTATTTTCTGCACTTAGGTGAGACATATTTTAAAAGAAAGAAAAAAGCAGCATATCGCAACTTCCCAGTCCCAGCAAGCACGGCAGAGCCCAAGGAGGGAAGGGCCTGCTGCTGCTCCACAAGCACAGTCCAGAAAGGCTTCTCCTCGGTCTCAGCTCTACTCACTGCTGTAATAAATAAGCTCAGGATTTTAAATCATTAACTACTTACCATAAAATTCAGAGAGAAGTGCCATTGCCCCGAAATGGTCAACAACTTCCAACAGCAGGACTCTGAACACTGCCTGCCCTCACCCCACCCAAGCACCTGAAATAGTCACACCTCCCGCCCCAGGTGGGTTATGAGGTGCCTCTCTGGGTTAAGGTAGAAACCTAACTCAGTGCAACCCTGTATCTAAGAAACCTTCCAGTTGAAGCCATTACTCAAATTGATACATTCCTGGTAAAAAATACCTGTTACAAATGATCAGCGTTTTCCCCAAACTAGTTTTGACTAAAATATTTCTGACTAGCTCTGGGCATGAGGGAGGCTGATGTCAAAGGAGGCTGTGAGTGATCCAACAGTTGGGACAAATAAAGCAGGCAAACCTGTAGGCAACTTGGAAATTAGGGGCCAAGGTCGTCTCCTCCTCCTGCCCTGACACCCCACTTGGTCACATTAACAAGGCTGGGACCAAGGTACCCTAATGCTAGTGCAAACCTGATTATCCTGCTCTCTATAGAGGGGGCATCTTAAACACAATGTCTAAGCCAAATGCAGATGTAAAGCAGCTTCTCTGCTTTGGAAAGTGGCTGTGAAATCATCTCAACCCTCCTCTGCATACTAGCTGCTCCAGCAAATCGCTCCCCAAAATGCATAATTTAAAATCAACGGCACTGTTCACAAGTCATTAGTGTGGCAGCGAACATACTGCCCCCCTCACTTAGCAAGTGTGGAAGAATATTAAAGATGTGGAAAAATATTGAAAACATTAAAGAAAAACAATTCCACTTATAACACACTATGGCCCTACGAGCCAGAAAAACACCACACTAAGACGCAACTGGCTGTAGCACAGTAACTAACTCGCCAGCCATGGTGGCTGGAATTCACTAACACCCCTCGCATCCCTCTGCTAGAAATACTTCTGTTGCAAGACTAAAAAACACCAAAATGGCTGGTTTAATACACACAATATTGTTTACATTGTCTTACCAGCTTCCAGCCAGCAAAGCAGGAAACAGGAGAATGAACTTGGGTAGTAAAAGCACTGGCAAAAACTTACACTATCTGCACATTCAAGCTAACCAGCCAGGAAAGAAACGACGCCATGTAGACACCGAGATGTAATAGCAGAAGCAGAAGCTGAATTTTCTCTTCTTCAGCTAAGGAATCTGTTCTCATTTTGAAGGTTTTCCTCAGAACCGCAATAGTTGGGGAAAAAAAAGGGGGGGGGGGGGGGAGGGGAAGGGGGTGGTTTTAATTTTGATACATTTGGGTTTCAGTTTGGTTGTGTGCAAAGGCACACAACTGCCCAGTCTGAGCCCCCTCCAGAAGGGTCCACAGAGCAGCTCTTGCCCCCTTCCCCAGGCCACAAAACACTCACCTTCACCCGTAAAAGCTTAAAGATCTCCCACACAAAGCCAAAAAGCCACAAACTATTGAGTGCTGCAAAGGGAAGAAAGAGAAAACAGTGGCATTATAAATTGCAGGGACTCTGACAGGCCCAACGGTGCAAGCAAACACACCTGCCCCATCCCACTGCAGCTGCATCCCCTAATGTGAACCCTTCCCCATTCCCTGCCCAGCAAACAGTTTAACTTGGAGGATGAAGCAAGATCTGTCAGAAAGCATCTCAGATGTTTTCAATACCAGCAGAAGTACCAGAATACACTGCCAGGCTCCTATTTCTATTAGCCATCACTATCCTAAGATGTAGAGCTATATTGCTATTAGCTATTACAACTAACCGTGACTAATTTTCTAAATCTCTCTGAAGAGGAAGCTGAGGGCAGGGAAGTTTCATTCAACACTAAAAGTGGGAGATCAAAATGATGAGTTGAACCCAGGACAGCCGAAGACGCTCACTGATGATTCTTCACTCAGTTCGCTCAGTGATTTGAACAAGGTGGATATCAGAAGTGGACATCACCTGTCCTGTCCTACAGTCCCTCTGTAGGCTATCAAGGGCCCTCTGTGAACTAATACAGTCACTTCCCCAAAACCCTTGCTGGAAAAGACATCCCAAAGCTTTACCTTTATCTAACTTCCCACCTGAATACATAAACAAATTGCACATTTTTGATCTTGCGAGTTCTATTTTATCTTATCCTTATATGTTCATCATACCTGTTGCTTTTCCTTTCCCAAAGGAACACAAAATTTTTTTGATCTTTTTAATATACAGGACTTTCCATTCTTGTAACATCCCTAGACATTTTTCAATGTATTTGCTGTCATTAATTTTTTTTCTTGAAAGATAGGTAAACTAATATTGCCATTTTTCTTTTATGCAAGCTGGCAATAGGGATAATTGGGGGTAGACTCTTACTGAAACAAAAAGCTACTTTTCTTTGCTTGCAGCACACAGACCCTTTCCACAAGCAGCTCAGTAGCAGGAAAAACTTCCCTGTAAATCCTCTCTAAGCTGGAATCCTTACAGGGCTGGAGCAAAAGCAGAGACCGATCAACAATAAAGTGCCCTGCCAAATTTACTCTCAGCCGGGTCTAAGCAAAGAGAGCTCAGAGCAGCCGAGCACAGCCGTACCGAAGCAGCCCTAAGGCAGAGCCTGGTCCCTGCGCCCACCCCAGCCGGGCACAGAGCACGTCCGCGAAGCACACCTGACGCTACTGCCTCAACACGTCCTCTCCAGGGATGTGTAACGGGTGTACCCTCATACAGCCTGAAACCCACCGCCTCACCGGCCTCTTTCACAAGACAGGGCTGCTCATGCAAGACAGTCTTCGCCCATGAAAGGGTCTGCAGGATCAGGCCCTTCCAGCTTGCATTTGAGCAGAGCCCTTCCCAGATTCACTGCACCACCTTCACATTTTAGGATTTTGGTTACTGCAATGCTAGCCTACACGTACAGCTAATGCTACATCCATTTCCTGATCAGCAGCCTCTAGATCACTAAATGGATTTTTTTTTTTTTAAAAGAAGACTCTCTATTTTTAGAGTGCATATTAATTACCCGTAAACAGGTGCAAAATCAACCTGTTTATTATTGTTTCTTCGAATCCTTAGCGGTAGTTGCAAGCAAATAAATCCAGTTAATGCAATAAAAGGATTTATTGTCACCCAAATTTACACCAACAGTTTAATCATAACACCTTTTCATCTGACAGACTTTCTCGGGAACAATTTGCCCCACAATTTGTCAGCAAGAAAATGGCCTTGTATAAATGCTGGGAGAAAATAAATGCTAATACGTGGCACAGTCTTTCATTCTTCTAATTGCCCAGGGAGTTTAAGGGAGACAGACTTATTTACTCACCGTAGGAAGTATGCTGTAATAAATTATCACTATTATAGGCCTAAATAAGTCCCTGACAGTGACAGAACTGAAGGTGGAAGGGAAGCAAGGGGAGACGACGGAGTCCTGAAAATGTGCATGCTGGTAAGCGGGTGTGTGAGGGCACGAACATCCGTGTTAGCAATAACGACATCGAGGTATTAATATTCAGGATCCATACAGGAGCCTGGGAAGACATTCCTTGCATTTCAAAGGGCTTCTTAGTCTCTTTTAGAGAGACACAGCAGAAGCTGTAGCATGAGCGTCCTCCTCCCTGCCTTGCACACGTGCTGGGGAATGTCTGACCTCCGGCAGCAGGGTCCCTCGCCGGGCTGTGGTGCAGCGTCTTGCCGCCCCCCATCACCTGCACTCACTCTGGCCCAGGCTGGAGCTGACTGCTCTCAGGGACAAGGTGAATGTCACCCTCTGTTGAAGACCACCTGCACCAGTGTCCCGTTGTGGCACCTTCCTCCCTGCAACGGTGGAGGCAGCTGTGGAGGCAGGAGCGGGGGGGCAACGCGCCGCCAGGAAGGGCTTGCTTTGAAGTCGGACTCCAGGACTGAGCCCAGCCCACGGCCACCGCAGGCTTTTAGAGATCAGCAGCCTTGTCGTGTGAATCTGGGCATGTGTATGAACTTCTCAACTATCCAGTTTAAGTGAGTGGCTTGAAAAATTTATCTGCCTGCCCATACCCAGCGTAGCTGTTTGCTAGCTCTTTCAGATGATGCCTGGATACCATAAATAACGGGAGGTGGTATTGGCAAGGCGGCGGAGAGATGAGTGAAGCAGCAGAAACAAGCAAAGACAAAGCCAGCGTTCCCGGCCCAGACACCTCCTCCTGGGGTCCCTCATTGTATGCCAGGCACAGGCAGGAGCCAAGGACCCCAAGCCTGTCCTTGAAATGAGATTTGCCTATTGCCATAACAACGGGCTGGTGTTGCCACAACGAAGACAAGCTTTGGGTATTTCCCCTCACCCCCATTATTATTATTTCTTTATTTTCTCTCCTTTTTTTCTTCTTTTCCTTGTGTCCCTCTCTCAAAGAGTTCCTCATTTCCCTGAAACAAATTGCCCACAGCTTGCTTTCCCATACATCACAGAGTGAGGACCAGGCCTTATCAACATTGCTCTGCTTTTCCCATCTATTACCCGGTTTGTTTGCACTTTTATCCCATCGTCCTTGCACAAGGGAGAAAACATCCATCATCTGTACATCTGCCAGCTGTCACGGGGCTGTCAGCACGGTGACAGCCAACATGACAAAACTGTTGTAACGCTGCACCAGCTCTGGGGCTCTGAGTTGAGATTAAACTGCACAGAAGAAAGAATAAAAGGGAAAAAAAAAGAAGTAGATTTAGCTACAGAAAGTAAAAATTAAAAATTAAGAACTGCACTTTGTGCAAGGAGAAGAGGCGAAGGAGGAGAAAGCAGAAAGCAGCAAAGAGGGAGGTGAGGGGGTGAGGAGGTGTTAGAGAGCTGATACAACAGAGAGAAACTGCGATGTGCATTTGTTATCTGGGTTGCTGAAGCAAACGGGTGCCACAGCACTTTGCCCTGCGCCACCAGCCGCTGGCAGGTCTCCTGCAGCAGCGCGGCACTTGGCGGCAGCAGCAGCGCTGGACCCCTGCAGCCATCAGACGGCACAGGCTGGGTCATGGCATCTCCGCTTACACCAGTTACCACAGTGGGTTTGGGGCTTTTTCCTGCTGCTTCTTTTTCTCTCCCAAGCACTGTCAAGAGAGCTGCGAGCCCCTCTTTCATGGCCACTTTCTTCTTTCAAAATTCTTCCTTACAGTTCCCTGGCAGCTGGTCTGACAGTGCACACCCCTTCTCAGAAGGTCTCTGCCAGGCAGCAGGAAGGCTGCAAACCAAACCTTAAGCAGTGTTTTTTTCAGCAAAGCATTTGCTGCCTTTAGCACGCCTACAGCCCCAGCAACATGAAGTTGCTTTAGACAGGTACAGTCAACCCCCTTCTCATCAGAGAACAAGTCATACTGATGTAAAACCCTTTGGCCCGATATGGCTACACCCCAAATTTCATCCAGCCGTGCCCTATTTTTAAACAAGCACTTCTGAAGGGGACAAGACATGCTGAACACATTTACTCACTCCTCTCTTGCTCGTACCTTGTTCTCCTCTCCTCCTGATTTTCTTCACAACCATTCCAGTTAAGAAGTGCTCCACCTCTATCACCCGTTTGGCTGCTATTAGATTAGAAACCAGTTATAAATCCATAGGATGGAAGATGCTCTTGTGTTGCAGTCAGGAGAAAAAAAATCGCCATCCATGCGGGTGGGGGGCGATCCTCAGGCTGTTCAAGACATCTCCTGAAACACCCAAACAGTGATGTGTGGGAGACATGGAGCAGCACTGCCCTGTCCTGAACAGACAAAATGCACGGCAGCTCCCAAAACCAGGACTGCAAATAGTCAAAGTCAGTTTGCTTTCAGACCTATAGGTCTCTTTTTCCATGTAATATAAAAATAGATCTTGAAAACTAACCCCATGTTTATTTTTTACTGATTTATTCAGAATATACAGTCTGAAGGTCAGAGTCTGGGAACATTAACTTACTGAATAGAGTTTTTTAGCTTGTACTCGCTTTTCAGAGAGTTTCATTTTGCAACCAAAACACTATTTCCTCAGGGAAGTATCTTTACGGCTTTCATTTCTTTAGGACTCTTAAGAGGAAAAGGTTGAAGCAGACCTCAACCCACTCTTGATTTTTAGCCAACACACGACAGTTGCTGTTACAGCCTCCCCAAGCCGCAGCGCGTAAACCCTGCTCTGGGAGCAGCACCAACGCCCTCAGGAAGGTTTGGTTGTTTTTGTCCAAAAATTAGAAGTTGACCTGGGCTTCTGAGACTAGGAAAGGTATGGCCAGTTAAGATGAGGGTAGGAATCTTTAAGCACATGGGCATCACCGGGCAGGTAAACAGGCGGTGATAGTTCACAGCTTCTTGCAAAGCAAAATGTAGGGTATCAGATGAAAAGAGAGCCAAGCAGAGAATCTAACAGTAGAAAAAATGGAGGCCTTTTTTTCCCATCACACAACATGTTACAGAGTGGAAGTCGTTCCCACATTATACTGTGGCAGTCATGAGCGTACATATGTTCAACTCAATAAATTCACAGAGGAAAAATCCATCATGGGCCATTAACAAATGTGTTCCCTTTGGCTCATAAGTTCCTACATAATAGATTGCTGCAAGGATATATCAAGAGAGATATTATATGCATACACAGTTATACTGTTCCGCTTCTGGCCACAGTGGACCACAGGTCTGAGGCAGAGCAACCATTTTAATATTATGTTTCAAATTTCTGTTTTATTTCTGTTATCTTTTAAAAAAAAATTATTAGAAACAAAAGCAATTCAATTTAGTCTAAAAACAATTTTTCATTCTATTCACAAAATAAATATTTGATCTAAACATGTTCAGATTCTTTAAAAGTATTAAGGTGCTATTAAAATAGGAAAAAGGAGTAGTGCGTTCAAGACTGCAAAGTTCACATCACAACTGGGATAAAAGCTCGTCCATCTGCCTCTGTTGGATTTACAGTTAAGAAAGTTCTTGCTCAATGTTTCCACCTAAGCAAGGCCATCTCATCTACTTTTACTTTTTGTATTCAGATACACAAAGCACATCAAGCAACCCATCTAGAACAAAGACTTTATTTACACAAAATTGAATAATCGGCCTGTATCACACCATGACTCAGTTTTGATTTAAGTTTTGGAAACCACAGTCCTCTGCCTCCTCAGAAGGGCAAAGCCAAGTAACTTGTTTTGTAAAGACAGAGATACCTGCTGATGGCAGGTAGAGGCTGGACCGCAGCAGCTCCCCCAGGTCTCCACCTGCCTTCCGAGGGCTGGGGGTTCAAACCAAGCCGACTGCAAGCATGGTGGCCCTGCACGTCTCTGCCTCCCATTTGCTCTCTGAAACCTTGTGCAACTGGCAAACCCTTCTGAAAAAGCAGTAGGAGGCTTGGCGACTAAACGTACTCGCGAAGGTTACGGACAAGAGGGGAGAATGTGGCTGATCCCTGTCCGCTGTGCCCAGGTGCCACCACTTCCTCGGCATCGCGAGGACCAAACTCGGCCAAGTGCTGCGTGCGTGCAGATCAGAATTAGAGGTTTTTTCCAAGTTCCCCCTGGTTTGGGACTACAACTAACTGCAATTTAGCCAAGGCGGTGCCTGACACAGTGGCTCTGTAGGAAATAAGGATTGTTATGGTTAAGAACGCATGGAAAAGCTTGTGTGTTCCTTTCCCCAACTCCTTTAGTGTTTCTGCTAAATAAAAATCCATTTTTATTCTTAAGGGAGCTGAGTGGAGAGATGTTGTTTTACGTCCCGGTTTTCGCCAGTGATGATGTATGTCCCTTTTACAAACTTATCTCTGGGTTTTTGCTCAGTTTATAAGCTAGGAGCAATCTTTCTTTCCTAAAGCTTCCTTCTCTCACAGTCTGGAGGAACCTTGAGATTTCCTGCCGGTGATTTAAAGGGCTATAACACTCGCAGGCTAGATTTGTTTTAGTGTCCATAAAACTCAAAAATTTCATAAAACAATTGGTGAAAATAAAATTACCAAAAAATGATGTACTGCCAGCAGACTGTATAATAGTTACGGGGGAAATGGAGAATATGATTCACTGGGGTATAAAAATGACAATGTATTTATTGCAGCGCAGTGACAAGAAACTAATTTGTCCCTTTTACTTTTCAGACAGGGTTTGAATTCCGATTTTTCTCCTTTGCCTCCACTGTGGCAGGGTAGCAATGTGCGTGTTGCAACCACCCGGCTGGAGGGACAGCTGTGGCCACAGCGCAAGTTACCGTATCAGTGCAAAAAGAAATAGCAAAAATATTTGCCTGTAATATTTGCTCTCTGTAGAGCTAGACACTTGCAAAAGCTGCAGAAATATTAACTATAAGCAAACAACTTTAAAATATGTAGGGATTCAAATATTACTCCAGAAATCGGTCTATTTGAGTGGGAGAAAAAGAGTTAACTCCCCCAAGCCCATTTTCTTTTCTTCTTGAAGTCAAACCCTGCACTTCCATGTCCCAGATGTTTTCCTTCTTAAACTTCTTTAGAAGCTCATGGGAAAACAAACCACCCTTCAAAGAAACCAAAGGTTCAGAATAAAGACACAGGCAGTGAGTGAGGCATCTAGCTTGAGGAGATGTTGCTTTTGCTCACCTCCAAGTGTGCGATGTTCAGCCTTCAGGCAGTCTGGCCCTCTGCTCCAGCTGCGCGCTTGGCACGGGGAGCTGGAAAACAGAGTTAAAACACAGATTCAGAATTAGATCTGGAAATGCGGGGGGTGGTGTTTGTTCCTTGAAAAATTCGGTTATGCAACTGAAACTATTGCAGCTATAAAGCAAAGAAAAGGTGCATTTGGTATTTCCAAATTAGAGTTTTGGGGGGAACAGGTACACAATAAAATTCAAACACTACTACAGAAAATTCAACATCAGAAAATGGCAAGCCCTGGCACAATTGAGACAACCTTACCAGGCCTCTCTTTTTGGTGTATTTTGGTGGGGGCCTCTCTTGCTCAAGTTGTGCTACCTGGTGTAGATAAACTCAGAGGATCAGGTTCTGGACAATAGACGAGTGCCCTCAAACCCTGGACTGCAGGGAAAGGTTCTCCCCGTACCACAGCAAGGATGGTTTATGTCTAAGTATCTGCTTCCTATTGACCATGGAGGTGAACGCAATAGTTCTGGTCTATGTCCCTTTGACACATTAGCTCTATATCATAAAGTGCTTCCACTGGCAGTCCCTGCTCTGGAAAGCCCAAAACAGAACAGGATTGATTCCAGGACTGTATAAACTGGGTTTTATGAGGCAAGCGAAGCAGCTAAACACATTGCCCAGGTCATTGTCCTAAAACGCACCATAAAAATGCTCTAAATTCTCTGTGTTTTGGGGATGGAATGAGAAGATTACTTTTTTTTCCAGCTTGCACAGGCCTCTGAAGTTAATAAGTTTCTGTGGATTATAAACCCCAGAACTGGATTTCAGCGCAATTTCAATTTGTTGTTTCATTCTGTGCTATTAAATATATTTTTTTATGAGCCCCCTTACTCTCCTTAGTCCCCAAAAAATATAGGACACATCCTGCCATTTGCTCCTGGCCCACAAAACCGTAAGTCCTCCTGGGCCCCACCAAAGCCTGCTGAGGCCTCCTGTAACGTAAGAAGCACTGGACCAGCTGTACATGGGCTGACTTACAGGCTGATGGTCTGGGGATAACCCTAAATGGGGGATCATAACTTAAAGAAATATAACTGTGTCTTACACTGCACCGCCTTTGGAAAAGGCCCTGCACACCAGCCTGTATACACTTTATTCTTAAACTTTAAGCAGTATTGCATGCTTTTTAATGTTATTCCAACTTCCATGTTAAAACACTGAAGACAGAGAAAAGAGTGCACCTCCTGGGACTTCAACAACCAAAGCTACTGTATTGCACCCACTCACCTTGTCTCTTAAGCTTTGTGATTTTTGGCTCAGGTTGGTAATTTCAACATTGCCATGGGGAGCAAAACATTACAGCAAACTCCACTGAGGTCAGAGCAGCAGAGGGAGTTGGATCAGACATACCAGCTTGAGAAAATACATTCTGGTGCGCAGAGTTTTAGATTACTTACACCAAGAACCTGGCGTTTAACATTGCAAACCAGCTTCTACCTCTACTTGTTCAGTCTCAGCATTCGGGGACTCCACACATGCTTTCCTCCTCACTATTTCTCAAGTGAGAGATGTCAGATTTTCCTCTAAGAAAACTGCTTAGTAGACATCTTTATTCGGTTATTGTCCTTGAGATTTTATTCATTTATCTGATAATTTTGATTCTATTTTCCACGATAGTCCTATGAGAGAAAAACTTAATTCAGGCTCCTTCCTAGGCTGTAACCTGATCAGAGAGCAGTTCACATTTGACATGGGTTTCTATTGCCAAAAGTAACTTATAAACTGGGAAGGGGGGGGGAAGGCCAAGGCTATTAGTTTGTGTGTTAACTGCTACCCACATTGCTAACGTGCACTTGGCCGGAAATCCAGGGAGAAAAAGACCTGCACAGTTTTTCAGGAAGTGTTTTCCGCTGCAGTGGGATTTGGGATGTAATCACACAATCCAAACACGCACACAGGTAGCTCACTGCAAAGCAGCGAGACCCGTGAAGGTGGAAGAACCAAGCGCGTCCATCCACGTGCAGTTACCGAGGCTTGTCCGACAGTGAGTAACTCACTAAGCCCATGTAACTTGATTGCTGTAACTGATGTGACCAGACAAACTGGTTCAGGCGGGTAACATGCCCATTTCTTACCTCTTACTATCTCATATACACTCTTCACAGTGCTATTTCAAAGAACTGACACAGAAAATATAAGTGGCGCGTGGTGAGTAAATGGTGGATGAACTCTGCATGGAGGGTTGCAATGATGAAGTTCTCCCCTGTGCTCTCGCACATGGCTGCCCTTTCTTCCTCCCGCCTCTCCCCTCTAAGAAGTTTATTTTCAAATGTTAGTGTATTTACGCCATTAATGTCACCATCCGAATGCCTCAACCTGCTTATAACAGCCCTTAGATCATGGATTTATTATCCAAATGCCAAGAGTCTCATTATCACTAATGAACTTTGGGAAGCAGGAGAACTCATACAGGATGGTCTGGGTTTATTTACTCAGCTGGCATCTTTTAACTACTGAAAAATGTTACCCCTTTAAATCATGTAGCCCCAGATATATCTGCTTAAAGGCTGGTAACTCTGTTGACAAAAGATGTTGTGACCCTTCCCCAACACAGCTGATGACCTTCAAATATTGAACAGGATCCATTTTCTTAGACTTTGTCTGAAATTGCTTTCATGTCCAGAAAGCTGAGTTATCCCAGTCTAAAGAAAGGAAATCTGTGGATTTTTGCACTGGAGATGAATTTCCTAGAAGACCAAGAACACATGCCTGCAGATGTTGAGATAAGCCAGCCATTCCTTCTGCTGTCACCTAATTCAGTTAAAAAAATAAATTATGTATTTTGATCAGCCACTCATTTATCACAGACAAACTACTTCATTAATTTAACCTCCTTCCAGCAGCAAGTCTCACTACTCTACAGGTCATAATTCCACAACGTACGAAGCATCTTTGCGATTAAACAGGCGAGTGACACACTGGTTGTGCCACGTAATCATCATTGGCGTTGGTCAAAAACTGTGAACTTAATACTTTGATTCACACATGCAAACTATTAGTTTGGGATATGGAATACTGCTGCACACAACTTTTAAACTTTATAGAAAAAAAAGCTTTCATACCAGCAGGATTTTATAGTCCAAATTTTCATGGGAAGTACTTGACAAAAAAGGCGTGAACACAGCTGAAACAAATTCACTTAAGATGTTACACACTTCCTTAAGATTGCACATGTGTTTGAGAGTTCTGCTGGGCCGTGAACCAAAAAAAAGTCATAGAAATCCTTTTTATTCACTCTGAAATTTTATTTTAATACTTCTGGCCCATCCACACGCAGGCTGAAGTTTCTAACAGAAATCTGCAACAATGGAGCTAATGTCCACCACAAAACTCTCCCCTTCCCTTTATATGGTTGGGCAAGGCCAGCTGCTGCCGAACCGGCACCTCAAAGGTGGTGTGAAATGTCCCGTTTCACCAATACCTCACAAATTCAGCCTGTTTCTCTTCACAAATAAAAAAACTTCAGAGATCAAAACCTGCTTTTAACATATGTTTTGAAGAGACAGCTCAAACAGACGGCTCAGACTCCTGGCGTGGTCCAAGAGCAGCAGTGATGCTCATGAGCCCACAGAGCGGGCGAGCAGGCACCGCAGCTTTCTCGCCAAGTGGAAGAGGACAAAGGCATTTCTATGAACAGAAAAAGTTCACAGAGGAGTTTCTGTGAGCAGTTAGTTGCACCAATTCCTTTTTCTTCATGAGTATATAGACTCCAGCAGGCTACACTGACACATGGCAAATCTTCAGGTAGCTCTGGTTGTCTGTACAAAGTGTAATATGTTGGCTTGACTGAAAAAAAAAAAGAAAAAAGAAATAAAGTTATACCATTTTCATACCTTTTAAAAACAAAAAACTGAAACAAAACCAAACCATAGACAGTTAAGACTTTTCAGCTAATGACTGTCATTTCCTCCCCTTTTTTGACCAATAAACCGCCACCACCATCCAAACCACTCGGTGTCCCACCACCTCTTGCCCATCCCTTTAGAGCCTAAAGTGCATTTCCTTGATTTCAGTTGCAGAAGTTCCTACAGCCACTTCCTGCTTTTCAAAATGGAAACAAATTCGACATGAAAAGCCATTTCCACAGCCCAGCGTTGTGCTGCTTTGGCTTGCATTGGATTTGCAGCAAGTGAAGCAACACAGGAGGTGGAGAGCAGCTGCGAATATTTTTGTTGTAGTTGATGGTAGCTTCTTGCCGATTCCTTACTTAGACCTGAGTTTCCAAGTGATAGAAATACAAAAGAACATCTCCAGATAGATAGATTCAGATATACAGGCATGTATCGTGAGTATAAGTTGTCCACGCCCCCCAAAAAAAAAAGCACAGGTAGCTCAAAAACTAATAGGGGTTGTGGGTTTTTTAACTTAAGTTTTTATTTGTCTTCTAGTTCCTGAGTCTTTACAGTGGAGCCAGATCACATTTTAAAGCCTTTCTCTCAAACCACAATTACTAGAAACGCTTTAAAACAAAAGCCAAGATTTTCCTGCAGCCCTTTGCCTCCAGGAGCTGGGACTATAAAAACAAGACCAAATATCTCAAGACTCAGTAAAAGCACAAGAGCAGGCAACACTGCCTCCATTTCAAAGCATTAAAAGGTATTAAAAGCTCTGGTCGCTAGAGGGTATAAACCAAATACTGAAGGACCTGTGACTAGAGATCCTGTTACACAAATTGATTTCCCCAGCTCTAATTTTATAGATAAAGCTCAAAAAATAAGTATGCCATGTAAGAGGTTATTGATCAGTTCACCCAGGGCAAAGAACCCTCATGTCGAAGGGCAGAGGCGGACGCGGTACCAAAAGCCGTGCGCCAACTCAGTGCGAGATCCCGCTGCTTGGCTTCACTTTGTGGATGCAAGATCCAGGCAGGTCCCTTGCTGGACCTCAACGGACAACTTCAAGAAATCTGTCTGGTTTTCTTCTAAGTCCTCAGCTTCTCTTGGAAGACACAAAGAGAGGGAGACAGAGAGGGGAAAAAAGGGCGTGGGGGGGAGATTTAGAACAACATGGGTATCCGAGAAGGGTTTAAAAGCTTCAGTTAAATACAGCGGGAGCTGGCATACTCCCACTCAAGTTTTATCATCATGTTGCATTCACATAAAGTTTTACAGCTGCGGATGACCCGGCATGCTGCCGTGTACCTCGCTGCGCCTCTCTCCGCAGGCGTGCTGGTGGTGACCTGCCAGCTGCCCCCCTCTGCTCCTTCATCTCCTCGCCTCTCTCCCTAATTGATTATTTATCTAATGCTGAAATTAAACCCTGGTGTCTGTTTACTGTAAGAGGAGAGCAGGTGGAAGTGGGGATCGGAACACATCTAATAAAGTGTAGATTTCCCTGATTGGCACGTGCTGTACAACTGATCTCTGAACCCTGACATGACTGCTAACAGCCCGATGCATCGTCTCCGACGGCAATCAGGGACGCGGGGATGTGCCCGGAGGCAGCCGTGTGCAGGGGCTGGCCCCGCTCCGCCACCTCGGGACCTCTCCTGTTGCGTTTGAGCAAAGTCTGAGAAACAGCAGTGACAAAGGTGAGTTTTAGGAGGTGCTGAAAGCGACAGAACCCACTCGAGTTACCTGCTTGTGGAAGCAACTCCAGATGAAAGGGGAACACTGGGAGGAGCTGTGTTACACCAGCAGCAAGGGCAGAGCACTGGAGGAATGGGTTTAAGCAGAATTAAACAAAAGAAGAACCAAAGCTTTTTCTTTTGTTTCTTTCTCTTTTTTTTTTTTTTTTAAACAAACAGAGATTCAGGTCAAATGAAGTGTTTTGTGAATTCATATTGTTTTCTCTTAATTGTTTCAAACAAAAATCCTACAAATAAATGGAGGGGGGGGAGAGGCAAAGTTTCATCCTGACATTTGCAGAACACAATGTTTTCATGCAAAATGACAAAATATTTTGTTGAAGATTACTTTAGATGGTGGGGGTTTCAAGTAGTCAAAAATAAACTGTCCTTCTGCCTCCGGGTTTGGCCAAGAATGTTGATTTTTTCTTTTTGGGGGGTAGGGGGGGTGTCAATTCTAAATCCTTTAACTCCCAAAACTGCCACAGTAAGCTGAAAAATTAATACGCAGTCATTCGCACAGCTTTCACCCCTTCCCTGACACCTTGTACACCCAGCTACAGGAGAAGAGAGCTCTCCTTGAAGCATGCTCTTTGGTATACTTTGGGGAAATACACATGGAAGACTGGGGGGTCTGGGACAAGAGAGGATGACGGAGCACAGAGTGGGGCAGCTGGGGCAAGATGGCACTAGACGACGTCCACCTCCTGCGGCTGTGGAGGAGGGGAGAAGCGTCTGGCCAGAAGCCCTACAGGTCCTTAAAAATGACGTAGATGAAGAAACGGATTCCACAAGTACAGAGGCTTTTCTCCTTTCGTCTCATTTCTTCCTGCATTTAAACAGTATGCCACTTAAATTTGTCTAGTAAAGACAGAGCCACAAAACAAGCATGAGACAAGAGATGTTCCTACAGAATTTATCATGCACAAATGGAGGGTAAAGTCCTTTTGTCTCAGTATATCAAAGGTGTGTCTGTAAAGCCTAGTCTTTTGTCTTTGGCCTTTCAAAAAACCACAAACCTCCCCTCTCCGTGGTCCCAAAACTGCAGTGCTGTGCAGAAGACCCTTCCTCACCTTACACTGATACACAGAAATATTCCATTTAACTACTGGTAATACTTGTTAATTTTACAAACTTTAAGGCCAAGGCACATCTCGTCCTTGAGCAAAGTCCTTAAGCAACAATGCTCACGCTTGCAGTGGGGTTAATCTAAGTTGTGTCATCAGCATCCCCGGTTCAAAAGGAGCAATGCAGGCTGCAGATCCACAGTCCTTCCCCAAACATCATTAAGCTAAATCAGAGATAGAAAAAAATGAGTCAAGTTGTTAACTGACTAACCTCTGTTTCCAGCTGGAAACACACTGCTTGTGACACAGCTGCGCTAGGTGTATCTGAGATGGGGCTGAGGATTCAAACAGCTAATTACAGAAGTCTGGGAAATCAGCTACTACCTTCCAGTGTACCATACTGCTGTTCTGCTAGTTGTCCTGAGAATCGCATCAGAGTGAAGTCATTGCCTAGTAAAATCTTAATTGGCTTTTCTTTTACACTGATGGTATACTCAGTAGCATTAATCACATCCTGATTAATGATTGACTTCAAAGCAGGATGCTTACTCCACTAGAGGATCTCCAAGAGCTCTGCCACCAGTAATGGATTATACGTGATTCTTCACTGCATTTTAAAAAGAGCAAAAGCCAGTTAGGAGGATGCTGTAGCACGATATGAGTGAAAGAGCTGGGGAAGAAATACAAAAGCCTTGACTCGCAGCTCTGTACGGCACGTCACAATTTCTGAAGATCAGCTCATGGCACTGGGAATAAACAGCCAACCATCCGGCTTGGGTTACCCCTTGTATATACTCAAAGTGCTAAAAATAAATCTGCAAAATAAAAGCTCCCGCCTGGCGCACCAAAACACAACGGGCATCAAATTGCATTAGAATGTTTATATTGAGGAAAATTGCATCCTGCAAACTTAAATTATCTCTCTCCTCCCTCTCCCCTCCCACCTGCCACGGCCCATTTCCTATTATATTTTTCTAACAAACCAATAGATGCTTGAAATCACGGAAAGCCATAAAGAATTGGAATCAAATTAAGTCTACATTCTAACTGCATTAGGTGCTGTCAAGCATAGTTTACTCACTCTTCACAGTTCTATCTAGAGGCTAAACAATTTTGTACCCTTTCTCTACTAATCAAAACTGATTACTCTGATAATGGACCCCTGACGCTGAACACTTTATGAAGGTAAATTATGCCATATCGAACAGGAAGGGGAATGGAAAAATCACCCAGAGATAAATAGGTCTAAAGATGCATATATTGATCTCGCACTCATTCTTTCTCTCTTTCAGTGTCTGCAATGGCTAAAGGTTCAATCAATACTTTCAGTGCTGTAATGCCATCTTTTATAATACCATCGTAATTGGCTGTTACCATCGCGTGCCCTCAGATTGGCTTGTGCTGGGGCTTTTTATAGCTGAAGTCTTTTGTTTCTTCCCTTCCCAGATCACATAACTGAAGGGGCAGGTTGAATGTGGCCGCAGCATTCTCCAAATCAGGCCCCGCCTGTGAACCAGGGCAAGGGGAGGACAGGGATGCTTGGCCATGAGCTGAAAGCCCTGGGAAATTCAGCCAACAAACATCTTCTAATCGTTTACCAAGAAATGTTCAAGCACGAGCAGATCTTATGGTCAAGCACATTGATTTTTGATTGTGAGAGACAATATACCTTTATTGTTCTGGAGCTTCAAAGCTCTTCCTTCCCTCAAAAGAAAGGATGGCTTTGGTTTACAAGGCTGTTAGCAGTTAAGACAACAGACTGCTCGAGGGAAAGAAATCCAGATTTCGTACCTACCCAGCATGAATTTCAATAATTTTGGACTATTCTGTCAAAGTACAAAGAACAGAACCGCTTCCCATCCAAAGCAAAATCCCGGCACAGTGCCTCGGTGTCCTTCCCCAGGGTGGATTTAGGGTCCTGAGAGATGAGGGTGTTACAGGGAATACGGTGCACATCTCCAGAAAAGAGAGGAGGCAGGAAAAGGTCTTTGAGGGGGTTTGTTTTCAGTGTGGGAAACCTGTATTTGACCACGTTGGGTTTTGGCTGTATTGGTTTCCAGACATCCTCCAAAGTGTCTACCTGAGACGCCACCAGTACAAACAGAAAGTTGGTGTTACCCCTGGGTAGGAACGCCCCTATTTTTGGTCCAGGCCCAGCATCCTCCTTCTCATACAACTGTTTACTGAAAGGAGATACTGCGTTTTCACAGAAGCCAAGAGCGTGCTGACCAGTAACACATCAGCTGCTGTTTTTCTGTCTCTCTGGTCAGAGTGAGAGGTGTTTGATTGTCTTGCAAAGGCTTTACTTTGCTGAACATGGCTCTGCATCAACAGTGGAAGCCTCTGCTATCAGAACAGCCCAAAGATCCCCCACAGCCAGAGAGAGCAAGTATTAAATTCTCTAAAATCACACGCTAGGGCAGGATATGAGCTTGTGCCGACTTCAAGAAAGTTCCTTTTGGGAATCAGTTGGCAAAAAAAACAGATAGAAAAATAAAAATAAAACAAAAAATCAGCATAGAGCTCTCTGCATAGCTGCATAAAAGCCTATACTCCATGGAATAAAAGTGACCCTTGATAAAATTCCTGCATTGCATCCATAAATATTGCATAGAATTGCATCTATAAGTATTCCATGTGTAATTCACACCTGTGAAACAGAAGAGCCAGACAATATGTTAATGAGCTTTTGTGGTTCTAGAAGTTTAAGTATCACTCAAAACAAGGGGAAGATTTGTTGCATCACACACAAGCTCTAGTATAGAAGTTACAAGCTGCTCTTTGCTACGTGGCTGTGGTCAAAGACACCCAACCAACTTATCAATATGGGGAGTTAGACTACTTGTTGCAAGTGTGCAGTGTTTAAGGACATCACAAATGATCTGTGTGAAACACAAATAAAAATGCTCAATTAACAAATCTTTGTCAAGCTGATACTGGATTATATCTTCTATTTTGATACATCCAGAGTTCTCATTTATGCATCTCTCCATGTAGTAGGAATTAATACTCCATTTTCCACCCTCACAAAATATTCTATTCTCTCCACATGCCTGTAAATCTCCAGGAGACCAAAATACTTTGTACTCCTCTAAAACAGGATAACTGACTTCAAATTAGACAGTAGAAAAACACAGAGAGGATCCCTTTGGGATGTCAGCAGCACTATTCTGGGAACTTTTAGGTCAAAAGAAAAAACCAAGCAAGACTATCAGGAGGCAGGTAAATGCAGACACACACATTAAAAATAAAAACAAAAAACAAAAAACATCGGGGTCTATTCCCCACCCATCATTACACCCAGCCTAGACAAGAGCATGAAGTGTCCTAACAAAACCGTTGTGCCCGAGGGGCAACTGTGCTTTACTGCAGTCACCAACACGCTCAACCAAAGGAAGGCTTGTTATAAAGCTACGTCTTCTGTCCCAGTTTGGATAAAGATTTCTGCCCTGAGAAATCCAGATTTGTCTTTGGCTTTAGGAAGAGAGAGTGATTTTAATCCAGTTTAATCCATTAAACTAACTCTTATGCAAAGTGGGAAATTTTAGTTATCAAGGATGAGCACAACGGCTTGGATCAAGATCGGAGAGCTCTTTTTTACATCTCTTCAGGTCTCACTGGGAGATGGCTCACTTTCAAAACAACCGGCTTGTTGGTGAATATTTAGAAATCAAAACATTAATAACTGGTGCTCACAGATCAAAATGACCTTAAATAACACCACAGTGCTCACGCAAGCCCTGTCAGTCACTGCAGGCTGACACCCGTGCAGGCAGCCGCATGCAAACGCCATGCGCCAGCAGCCAGGGCTGCCCGTGGATGCTCAGCAAGATGAATGTCCTCCTCTCTGAGATGAGATATCTATCCCACAAATCACTGCTCTCTTCCCCCTGCACCTTCCCTTCCCTCTAACCCTCTCCCATTACTCATCCACTGGAAGAAAATGCAAAGAGTAATAATAATTAGACAAGTACAAATAGCCAAACGGTGCTATGGATGGCACCTTCCACTAAATAACGGGCCGTTACCATACCAACGGGCGGGACGAGCGCTGGTCTAACAGCACTCACAGGCGCTCCGGCGCTGGCACGTCATCCGTTATCCCATTGCTTGGGCTGGCCTCGCCAAGGCACAAGGTGCTGCCCAGGTCCTCACGCCCCATCGGTTTAAGTCAGGAGGAACCGGTGTTTCTCGCAAGGGAGGCTGGGAAAGCCTCCGCGTTCACAGCAGATGAGGTGACGGCTCAGCTTCGCTTTGGGAGCAGGGACAGGGATGGAGCAAGCAGTTACAGAGAGCGGATGGAGTACAGCTCCAGAAGGGTGCGTGTGACATCCGCACTCTCACCTGCATGTCTCAATACCTGTAGGCAAACTCTCTAATTGGGGCATCTCGTATAAAAAGCCAGAAATGACAGGAACACTGGTGAACTGGAAGGAAGAAAGCTAGAGAGGGTCTGATGGCCTTGGTCCCTGCAACAGCAGGAGGTCTGCTGGATTACTCATGCCTCCAGTGACACAGACCCAGCCAGGTAACCTTGCTGAAAGCCTAAAGTGCTCGGTTATGTCACATGGCACAGATAAGAGAGATCAAGAGAAGTCACCAGTCAGGTGAGGCTCTGAGTCCTGATAGATGTAAAGTCTTCACACACATGCTTACAGCAACAACCCAGCGGCATGAATATGTGGGTGGGGGAAAGGGGGAAAGGGGGAAAGGGGGAAAGGGGGAAAGGGGAAAAAGGAAAAAGGAAAAAGGAAAAAGGAAAAAGGAAAAAGGAAAAAGGAAAAAGGAAAAAGGAAAAAGGAAAAAGGAAAAAGGAAAAAGGAAAAAGGAAAAAGGAAAAAGGCTCTTTGTTTTAAGAGCAGACGTAACAAACACCCTCTGTGATCCTGCTAGCAAAGTTAACAAGTCAAGGTCAGATATTTTTGCAAAAAGCCCACTGCAGAGTGATGCTCTCTGAAGGTCAGCAGCACGCACCTTCCCGCATGTGTGCTGTTGCAGGGCGATCCTGGCAGATGTTCAATCTCCTTCATAATTTTTCTTGTCTGCCCATGCATCTCAGCCGATAAGTTTTACACTCTTAATTCCTAGGAAATCAACAGGCTCAGCAGAGTATAAAACCCAACAGGGTGTGCAAGAAATACTTGTGCACCCAGAAGCTGCACATCCAAGATCACTGACCTGTTAAAAATCCTGATCTTTGCTCCTAATTTAGGAAATGAAATCTGGTTGAAAGAAAACATCCGGAAACACCAAGAGAGGCACGACTGTACCTTTCTGAAGGGATGAGGTGCAAAGGGCTGCAGTGAGGTTTCCTTCTTTTGCTGCTACATGTTCAAACCTTCAGTGTTGGAATAACTAAAAGAAAAAGAAAAAAGCCCAAAACCCTGAAGTACTGGTTACTGGTTTTTCTGTCATTCAATGGGATGGGGAAATGGGGAGGAGTCAATCATTTTTTAAAGAGTTGAAAAGGTATTTCATGAACAAACAGTTGCTCCATCTCACACTCTGCAACAGTAATAAATTTTTCTCCCCAAAGTTTTTATTTAAGGTTTTATTATGAGGATTAGTGATCACATATTGATCTAATTAAATTAACCTGTCCTTGCTCGCTGATCTGTCCTTGCTGCATATAAAATGGTCAATGTCCCAGTTAAACTTGCAGTGTTTCCAATGGTAACCCTATCCATCAGAACAGACGCTGTCTTCTGGTTTTAGAGCCTTCAGATATGAATTTAAGATGCAGTTCTTTCTACTGTCATACAGAAACCTGATGAAGCCAGCCATTGCTTTAACCTCTCTTCCCTGTAGCGGAGGTACATAGATTCTCTTCTCTGCCAGCTTCCTGCCACCCCCCACCAAAAACCTCCTCGGGAGGGCCTGTCAGTTCCTGTGCTAAAATTATTCACAGTACACATGCTTTTAGGATACTACATCATTGCTACAACAGGGATCTCACATATATCTTCAATTAGTAAATTAGTATTTATTTCATCCTCCTTTCCTTCTTTACTCCACAAGGGAGGGGGGCAAAAGCCAGAGGAAAGACAGGAGCCGGTGGAAGCTATCTTTCAAAAAAAACCAAAAAACCACCACCGCCACCACAAAAAAAACCCCACATTAAAAAAAAATACCCAAAAGGGTGGGTTTTTTCCTTTTCTTTCCAAGCCAAGAGAACAGGAAGTCCTGTGCAACTCTGCTTTCACAATATTCAGGATCTTAACACAACCACAATAAAGGCAGGTAAAAGAAAGTGCACGAAGGCAATAGTTTGTGTGAACAGATGATGATGCAAGTGCTAGGATAATTATAAAAGAGCTCAACAAAATGGCCTAAACAGACCCTCTCTGCTATTTCTGGGACACTCCTGCTCCGAGACACACTAAGAACTGGAATAAAAGGGCATTTTAGCAACAAAGAGGTCAAGAAGATCATTTAGTTCCTGCCTTACACTAACTTCTAAAATAAACAACAAAGATTTTGCTAGAGGGTACAAATATTAAACAGAAGGAGTTCTTTTAATTTGCTGTTTTTTCCATGAATTATTCACTTCAGATCCACATACCTACAAGGAACTAGTTGGACCCGTGTCTAACCTCATTTCAAGCACTTAACTAGCATCCTGCAGTTTTTACTCCCACTGTTCCTATTCCAGGTGGAAGCAAAAGGCTCCGCTCCTGTCTATTGCTCCTTCCCTTTACTTGTGGAACTAGTTCAGTACCCAGCTCACTTCAGATATTAACAGCATACAAGATGTTAGAGGAATACAAGATATATCTTTCTATATTACTGGAATGCAAGCAGTGAAATAACTTAATGCCCTACTTGACCCTGCTTTGCAGACTAAGACGATCTCCAGAGATGCCTTCCAACCGCAACCCCTCTGTGAGGCTCTGACCAAAGCAATATAGACATGGATGGATGGTAACGAATGCGACACTTTGTCTGCTAAGGTGCAAGGTGATGTGACTCTGAGGTGCAGCTAACGGCGCGGGACAATCTAGACAGCCACCAGTCTGAATATTTTAACTGCTCCTCAGTTGTGCAGGGAGCATGTTGTGCTTTCTAGCAGCCAAAAGCCTGAAATACCAGAATTCACATTTCCTGCTGCATGTTACACCAGCAATTCAGCTAAAAAGGTGGCTCTAGAAGAACCTATAAATCAAACTAGGGAGGTTTGATTTCAGGTGACACTGTACGTAGGCTTACTCTGCCAGGGAAAATTATCTAGCCCAACAATTCCCAAATAATTGCCCTTTAATTATGTCTTTAATTTAATGACTGTAGAAAAAACATTCACCATGCAGTCTTATTTTTTTAATTGGGACAAAAGAACAAATATAGTGAATAAAAGTCACTCCTATACTAGGACAAAGCAACTGCAGAGTACTTTATTCTAAAATAGCTGGGGTGGCTGCAGATCACAGCAAAGGTCTTATTTAAGCTTCTTGATTTTTCCTTAGCACCTACAGCTCTTGGGATACAGCAGTTCCTGCGCTTACTCAGACTGAAGACCCCTGAAGTTCCTTCAGCCGAGGCGTGACCTGAGGTATGCCAGTGTCAGCCTTTCAAATGAGCTTGTTACAAAGAGCTGCCTTCTCTCAGCAACCTCGGCGGGCCGCTCAGCCCAGGGTCAGCTGTGAGGCCCTGGGAGGCTGCCTGCAGGCTGCCAATGACTCCTGGGAAGGTATGATGGATTTTCCTTTTGAGTTCAGATTAGGTATTTCCCAGTAGAGAACAACCATCCAGGAACTTCTCTCATTAAAAAACAGAGGAGGTGAAAAGACTCTCCTGATCCCTTTAATTCTAAGAAAAGAGAGGTTTTTTCTGGTTTTTTTTTTTCACGTATGCATCATCAAGAACCAAAAATGGAGTCATTCCATTTTCCACTGTAGTCTACCACACAGCCTTACACCTCTCTGTAACGTTACCTTTTCCAGACAACACTTTAAAACACATTTACTCTCTTTGCAACTACTTTCCTCTTGCTTTTCACACTGTCCGCTCATCACAAACTGTCATTCTGAAGTGACTGGGAGTTGGAACGGGGGCTTCACCCCAGGCAAGGCTTGCTCCCTGCCCCACAGACCTCTGCTTCTGTAAGCCCAGCCCCGCAGCGGCAGGGATGGTTCCCGAGGCTCAGCAGTGCCACGAGGACACTCTTGTCCAGCTCTGGGACAAGTTTTGGTACATGAGGTGGTCAAGGATAGCTGAGTGTTGTGGCTCAACCAACACACCAAGCTGACCTGAAACTATTTCAAAAAGCAAAAGAAATGAGGGCATCAAATCCTCCAGGCACAATTTCAGGGATTTCAAGGGGAAGGAGGCAGGGAATAAACATCTGATAATTGAATTATTTTTCCCATTTGAAATGTCTGTGTCCTGTGAGAGACCTGCCATTACCTGCATCCCTCAGCCATGCACAACTAGAGGAAACCAAGCAATACAAATAGCCCCACCGTCCCTGTGTACACTGATTCAAGGCCAGATTTAAGGCTCCGCTTTATGGGACATTGCTAGCAGACATGCAATAGTATCACCACCGGCGTGCAGGCAAAGACAGGAGTACCCATTTAGTCTCACAGCCTGCATTTTGGGGCATGACTGTAGTCTGAGATTTCTGAGCAGAGCTAGGTGAGCTTCTGCAGGTGTCCTGGCAGAGCTGCCAGCAGCAGCTTGCAGAACTGCTGTCCCTCCCCAGCAGTACTAGCTCCTCTTTTCTCTCCACTACAAAACCCACACAGTTTTCAAACCCGCTTTTAGTAACCTAGCAAAGCTTCATGCATCTCAGTTCCCTGGCTGTGCCTCTCCACAAAGCTGCTTTGTCCCCTTTGCACTTAACAAGACAAAGAAGATGGTTAACAAGAACTTTTGCAGATACATTTTATTTTTATTTTTAAGACCTTCGGAAGCCAACTCATCTGCTCTCATGGGCTTCTTGCTGATACATCTCACTTTATTAGTGACTTTGGCCTTGAGTGTCTCAGCTGTTTGATCAATACTGCAGGGGGTCAGTGATATTTTCTCACTTTTAGTGTCTTGCTGCCTTTAACTTTGTCACCTGATGAACAGCACTACCCCTGGAACGCTTATCTCGTATCGATTTTCTCCAGCCTCCCGCTGCATTTCCAGCTGTCCCACCATTTCCCCCCCTGTCACCACATGCCCATTTAATGTTAACTTATCCCCTTTCTCCCAGGCTCCTCATTCTTACAGGGTCTTTTGCCCCCCCTTTCCCCCAACAGCAGATTGTCAAAAAAACAATTTCCTTCTTCACCTGACTCATTGTTATCCTTCAGCCATTTACTGTTTCTCAGCCAGGCACCCACCGCACACGCCACTCCATGCTGGGATGAGTGGAGGAGAGGGGCTAAGTTAAAGCAGATGTTCAAAAGTCACCTGCCCCCCCAGCCATAACACCCTACCCAGGATGGATGGGCTCAGATTTACTACAGGAGCCATGTGGCCCAATAACAGGGACCCTCAGCCCTCCGCCACTGCCACGTGTTTCAGCCCAGGCTGGATTTGGAGCAAGCAACAGCCTGTAGTAGGCTCCAGAAAGCAGCTTGGCACCTCTTGATACTAGAGGGGTGACCGACGGCTACCAAATGCTCCATTTCTAATGGAGTGGTGGTTTTCATACTGCTGGTCATAAGTCAATCATACCTGATACAGATGCCTTTGCTAGTGGAAAGGGTCACAAATGGAGTAGACATCTCATCCCTGGGCGTATTCTGGGGTGGGTGGAAGAGCAGAGAAATACGTGCTGCAGGTTTTACACCAGTAAGAAAGAAGAAATGGCTTCTTTATGGATTTTTCCTGACACCAAAGCCTTTTGAGAAGATCCCTCTATGCAATCTCTGTCCCCTAGAGTCACACACCTTCCCACTAGTTGAGCAAAAAGGCTCATAAGCAGAAAGTCTATCTTCCTCACCAACAGTAAAACTTTTCCTCCCTTCCCAGCAGCTCAGAAAGCAAAATAAAATCATTTTTGTGTGGCATGGAAAAGCGAACAGTGTTGTCAACAGCTTCCAAATGCCTCTCTTTAAAGTGATAACAACTTAAAGATCAAAGGAGTTTTGGGGGAAGCACAGCCCTCCTGAAGGTGCAGGGCATTTAATCACACTGTACCGGGCTGGAGGATGAAGAAGCCTTTCCAGCCACGCGGCTGGCAGTAGGTAGCTGGTTTTAAGACAAGGTGCTTCCCAAGGAGAATCAGCTCATTCCATGGTCAACACCTGAGAAATATTCCAAGGTACAGAACGAGCCGCTCCTCCAACCAGGCTCATTTCCCGAGCTTTGGGCACTCTACCCTGTGCACTTCACCTAGCTGTTAGTAAGGGCACAGAACTGTTCACACCTTTAGCTGAGAAGTGTTTTCTAGCGAGAGAGTCTTATAAATGTACCTAAATTTAGAATAAACTAAGAGCAAAATAATTCATCTCGAATAAAAAAATTCATAGAATCCAAACCAGTATTTTTGATTTTGCATTCCAATAGAAAAATATAAAGTAAAAGATATTTCACCTGATACTTTAAACATAACATTTCAGTTTATGAAGGAAAAAAAAAAATCAATTATTTACACCATTCTATTTTCAGTCCCATTAGAGCCACATAGGTGGGAGACCGTTGATTTCAGTGGACCAAATCTAGCAGGTTTCCATACTGTTTTCCTGTTACGAACTCTGATCTTTAGCCTTTAGAAGTCCTGAGCTCAGGGATGCAGAGATGGTGAAAGGCAATTACTTACCTTGCTCTACTTTTACTGTACGTCACTGGCTTGAATTGCTCCATTTTTAGGAAAATAGTACAGTGGATTTTAGGGAAACAACTCTGTTACCTGCATTAACATAGGAATAGTCCTCTGCAGTACTTAGCCCAACATTTTCCTGATTTATACCTATTTAATGTTGAAAATAAACAAACACATCACCTTTAGCAGCTGAGTGTCTTCCTCCCTAAACTAAGATGGTGCAGTTTTAGTCTTGCAACTGTTTACTACAGGGCCTGTTCTCCATCTGACCACAGCAAGTGCTGCAGACCGTTTGTAACCATTCAGAAGGCTGGTTCTTATATCTAATACATTAACACCACAGGGGGAAAAACATAAAATCTTATCAGGAGAAAAAAAAAAAACCACCGACTCTTCCCTTTATCAGGCCTGAGGTCCTGCTTGTTCTAGGAAGTTCCTTCTACGTTCGGAGTCAGAGTGAACCAGTTCTCTCCGGTTGACTTCCCACTGCGTTTCGCCCTTTGGTGCTGTGAGCGTTAGCGCTGCTGCGTGGGGCCGGGCAAATGCTGCTGTACTGCTGCGTAGGGCAAAGGGACTTAGAACCGGTTCAAATGCTGCAAAAGGAAACCGGTGCACTGACTAGCGAGTGGGGCCAGATCATCCCCACGCCGGGAGATAAACCAGAAGGGAAGAGTTATTTGTAGACCATCCGGCTGAACTCTCGCTAAGGGCGCTGGCGGGCTCAAGGTGAAGGAGGGGATCACCACTCTGCAGATGAAGCAGCAGGACTTCCCCCAGAACAGCAAACACGCAGGAGGGTCAGAGAAAAAATTTTAACATTAAAGGGTTTCACAGAGCTTGTTTCCCCACCAGGACTAGTGGGAAAGGAATCAGAGGCAAACAACCCTCTCTGCCCAGCAGGAAAACCAGAGTCCCAGGGAGCGGAAGAGTGTAATGGCAAGTGCTGCGGAGACTACCTCTCCTCTCCTCCCGGCTTGCTTCTGCTGAAGCCACCCAGTCCCAAATGAAGTTACAAACAGGTCTCACCCACTCCTTTGCTCCTGAAGGAGAGAGACAATACACATTTCTAGGGCTGCTGGGCAGCTTGTCGCTCTCCTGCATGTGGTGAGAAGCCTTCAAAACCCCTAGGCCTTACTGTTCTTTCCTCCAATCCATCCTAGAGGCTGGAGCAACAGGGCTGAAGGGCCGCCAGCAGCTCTCCAGCCCTGCACATCCCTGCCAAACACTGAGCATTTCCCTCAAGGCGCTTTGCCCATTTTCCCATTCCTCAGTGAGGTGCGCCATGACCGCTGCATGGCCAGCACTGCGTAGCCCTCTCAGTCTCCTGGCACTATACTCTCTGATCTAATGTATGTGTGCTCTTTTATTCAGCTAACAAGTTTATTCCTTTGTCACGTGCAGCCTCATATCAGAGAGCTGTGCTGAGACGGATACACAGGGAATTTATTGCTATAACAGGTTTATTCTTACAACAGCTATTCATTTATGCAGACTCCCCTCTATTTGGCATCCCTGTGCATAAGTGGAGGCAGGCAGACAGGCTCCTGCCTGGCAGCCCGCAGAGCAAGCCTGCATTGCCCTCCTGCGGCCGGCTGCTGGATCGGAAAGCCCGTACATTAATCATAGCAGCAGGAGTGTAAAATTCAATTTTACCTCTCCATTCATTCTGAGATGAGTTGAAGGCCGGCCTTGTACATATAAACCACACTTTACTTCATCAGAGCCCTGGTAACAAATGGAGTGTCTTCTTCGGGGAGTTTAACCATCAAAAAACACCGCGCTATTTAATTCCACGCGTGCCTAGGGTCAAAGAAGGAGCTCTTGGCATCAGCAAATGCTTCAGCCCTCAGCTGCGCAGTAAACTATGTTTTAGAGATTGTTCCTCAATACGAAATGATCAGTCCATTTATCTGCTAAAGCAGCCTGTCTCTTTGTTCAGTCTCCCAATATTTTTTCCGCTGACCTGATCTGGACAATAAACCAGAGTCATCTTAAGATATTCACCGTTCAATTTGTTACTTGAGTGCCTCCGAGCCTGGCTGTCCCTGCTGTCAGCATCACAGACTCCCCAGCCTTCACCATTAACCCGAGCGCCTGTGCTGGACGCCCCTGACCCTGGGTCTGGACCGGCGCAGTGGCATCGCCCGCTCCGCCCAGCTCACGGGGACGGCTCTCCCCTTGCAGTAGCTGTACGGTCCCAGCTACTGCCACGTCCCAAAGCCCCGGCAAGATGTTTTGCCCAGTGTCGCTCTCACCAAATACTCAAGCGAGTACTTGTACAAGGATTTGGGTCTCTCTGCTCCCTAGAGAGCTGCTTGCAGAGCTGCAGCCACACTCCTTCCCTCAAGCCAATGCCATGCTGGTTACCTGCTACAGGAGGCAGCTGAGCTGTACTCAGACGGTGCAGCGTGCCCCCTTTTTCACCCTCAGACTGTCTCCTGGAGGTGGTGAGTTTTACCACCATCATCAACTGCATAGGGCTTAGAAGCCCCACTATAGTCTCCTAAGTGAAGGCATCAAGCACTGAGCTGTCACAGAGTAGGAGTTGATGGCTTATCTATCTCACCCTATAGTTATAATTTTGACTATTTTGACTGTTTTTGTTTTTCACAGTGGGGTGCTGAGGTCCCAAGAGCTACAGCCAGGAACTCAACATCCTTACAGCTCTCTGCATACTTACTAGGAAAGGTCAATGAAATGGTGTAACTATGTCCACCTCCCTAGAAGGGCATGTAACTTGTGCAGAGCCATGTCACTGTTGGCCACCAGCATCCCACTGGCATCTGAGCTCTGGGTTTCCAGTTCTGGAACTAGTTCACGTATGTCCACGTCACCTTAAAGGGAGGCTTTTAGAAACTCAGTTCCAGGGGAGTTTTCACAAAGAGCTGAGCTCCCACTGGGACTACCACCTCAAACTCACTTCTCCCTGGCTCTCTCAGGTGGGTTTCCCACTAAGCAAACTGCATGCCATGAACCTTATCCTTTGGCATCAACAGTCCCTTTGCATTGCGTGGAAGATCAGACACCTACACAAGGCTGCGGTGTCCACTGTAGGAGCCAGGCGTCCAGAAGTTAGACCTCGCAGATCCCTGACGCACACCCAGAGCCCTTTCATGCATGTAGCTGTAAATAACTAATGCAAGTTTACACTACACTGATGCAGGGATTTAATCTTTAAAGATGTTAAAAGAGCTTCCAAACCACTGAACCATACTTGCTACTAAGACAAGAAGCTGCCTATAAAAGCTGCTCCTTATAATCATTAATTTTGATCCACTTGCCATTTTTTCATTATGTATTTGCCACGTGTTGCTCCACTTCGGAGTTCCATATTGCCTATTCAGCATCATGTGACCACCAAGATTTTAACAGCAACCTGCTGACAGCAGGAGCTTTCTCAATTCTTCCCACCTTGATTGCGTCACACCAACACTTCGGCCAAAACAAGGCAGGCATGCAGAAGCAAACAAGAAATGTCAGGAGTCTCAAGAATGGCACTTTCATTTCATTGCAAAGGCCCCGTGAGTTGGAGGGCTGTGACTGTGCATGTGTGTGTGCATGGAGCCCAGTTTGGAGAGATGAAGCCTAAATGGCTGGGCAGTTGCACAGGGGGCCATAACTTGAAACTTTTTTTTCCAGAAAACTTTTCATTAAAAAGGCTTTGATCTTTTTTCCAAAGAAGATTCTAAAACTTTATCTGTGCTTTGAAGTTTTACTCTGCTTCTACTGCTTTTATTTCAAATAGAAAAGGAGGGGGAGGAACCCTCACTTGCAAGTCTGCATCATTCTGGAGTGGAAAAAGCACAGAGAGGAGAGATACGTGGCAAACTACTTTCTGCCACTCATATCTAGTAGGAGAAGGGAGCGATGGAAGACTTACTTTCTCTACTAGTTTTTCTCCAGTGACCACAAAGGAGGAATTAAAGGGAGACAAGTGACATAAATAAATCCCAAAATCTGAAAGAGAAATTGAAAGGAAAAAATGCAACTCAAATCAAGCATAGCATTTAAAGATCAGTCAGCACTGAGAAATATCTGATGTCAGCAATCTGTTAATTCCAGTTTTAGAAAAAAAGAGTTTTCTCTCAGAATGTTTCAGCTAGCTTTGGCGAGAAAAATCCCAACATGCAAACCCACTTGCCAAAAACACTTTGCTTTCCAGAAAGCATCGTATTTGTGGGTGTCAATATATCTGACAGATGTTACACTCTCCTACTGCTGTAGGAGATAAAATTTCACCCGTATTTACACTTCAGTAAAATGAACTACAAGTGGATTTACCCAGTGAGAGACAAAGTCAACATCAAAATTCAGATGTTCCAGTTCTTTCTGTCTCCAACCAAAAACTCATTCCAGAATAAAATTCTGGAGGGAGGAGGCTGATACACAATGTTTCCCCCCTAACTTTTGTAAAAATACACAAACCAGCCCATTCCAAAGCAGTCTATGGCACCCATGGACTCCCTGAAGGTGTTTCTCCCCGGCGAACCTGCCTTAGGAAGACCTCTGATGGTGACAGGCACTGCCACTGGGCCTGCCTCCATGGCTCCACTGGGTGCCATCAGCGTGGCTTTGCCCTGGTCAAAGCTCTGGTAGGCTCAGCTCAACTCTCCTTTCACTCCACCTGACGCAGGAGGTCTGGTAAAGCCTAAAATACCTGTCTTGCCAGAAATTATTGCTTGTTTAGGTACAAGGGCTCCTGGAAAGCTTCCAAACCCTAATGGAAACTTCACTCACATGACTAAGAAATGAGTAGTGGGTTCCCATGTACTTCAGCTTTCCTAGTCCCTGGGTTCTCCTCCTACAATACTTCACCCTGCTGTGCAGCACTCCTCCCACTAACAAGGACACCCTTAAATAGACTTAAAAGGACTTGATGACAAAGGCACAGGAATTAAGAGGCGTCTATAACAGGCTTTTGGATGGAGAACACCAGGAGGACATAAAGCAGACCTAGAACAGCAGCTGTTCTTACCAACAGTGTACCTGCAGCCCTCCTCTGACCATTGCTCCCTTCATTCTTCATTTAGTGATGTTTTCCACTTGGACCTCCTCCCTCATCTTCAAAAGCCTTCCCTGTGGTACAGGACATCCTCAGGAGGCCTCCAATGGTGCTTAAACTGAAAGGTGCGAAGATGAATAACACTAACAATACACCTACGTACCCACACGGTAACCTGCACAGTGTGCGTTACACACATGCTCGCGTGCCACAAATCCTCGTCACAAAATAGCACCAGCGGGGACATTCTGAACAGTGGTACCCTAGGGGTTCCCGAGAGGCTTGAGTGCTGCAATTTGTCATTTAAAGAATTAATAAAAAGTAGCTTTTTCCATAGAAGTTTTGTTGACAGGATGAGAACTAGAATATAATGTGAGTCTGTACAACTGGACGGAAAATCATCCAACTCACCTGTGTTCTGCAGGCTCAGGGATATGGGCTCTTTATAGCTTCACCATGACCTTGTTGGCACCCTCAGCCAAACAAAAGGGGAACGGTAGCCTGTTTGCTCTCGCCACAGCAAGAGAGATGTGCACTCCTGCAAACAAGACGCATGTACAAAAGCTCTAATGACCTTGTTAGCTTGATCATGGATCCAAATCCCAGGCTGACTCCCTAGCGCGTCGGTGCTCAGACTACACAAGCCGGTTGCAAAGGCAGATTTTGTAACAGAGCCAGGAACGACCACCTCTGCAAGCACTCCAGTGCAGCAGGTCTCACACATGCAGCTGCGGGAAGGCCCGCTTTCTGCTTCTCCACCTTAAACAAGAGGCTCCAAGGCCTCCAGTCAGTCCCTCACCGCTGTAACACACTGCTTTCTCATCAGTGCCTCCTCCTGCAGCGCAAAGGGTTAAAACATCATCAGCTGCAATTTCCAAGAAACCAGAGAGGTTTTGAGCAAGGCAAGGCACCTTGCCCAGCTCTGAACCAATCCCCGATGTACTCAGCTGCCCATGGCCCCCCAGAGAGCTGCAAAGAGCCCGTTTTGGTATCCTGACTGGTCTGGCAGCTCCTAATGGCCACCGGTATTTCATACTGTCTCAGCCTGTATTTACATGTCAGAGCAGCTGCTGTGACCAATGCCTCACACAAGCACTGCCCCAGCCTGTGCCCACATAGCAGCAGAGCCAGACTGGATGTCTGTGAGCGGGACCCACCTCCCCTGCTAACGCTGCCTCTGAAATTATAGCGGGCACCAGGGCTTCAGCAGAGGAGGGGCATTCCCTTTGGTGACAAGCACCTCTTGGGGCACAGTTTTGCTGATCTTCTATTTTTCTAGATAAAGTGCATCTCTTGCTTCTCCACTCTCCTTCTAAGCCCTGACACGTTCCCATCCCTGCAGTGTCTGAAGGCACCTGTGAAGGTCTGAGCCCTGTTGTCCCAGATACAGAACACCCATGTGCATACCCACACACTTGGAAGCAGTCTTCGGCCTCCCAGAACATTAATAGGCAAGGGGAAGAATATGAAGGAGGAAGGATTAACTCTGCCTCACAAACAGGGGCTGCTCTTGGTAGCAGGACTGAACACGAGCCCAGCACTTTCATGTGCTGACTCTGAAAGGGCTCCTTCCCTGCTCGCGCTTCAGCGGGGCTGTCACACGGCTCGCGGGTCGCTTACGAAACCCTGGTATTTCACCAGATACCAAAAAGAGAAACAGCAGGATCTCCGTAAAACCTGGATCACGGAAGATGTTTCCTGGCATCAAAACACACCCTGCCCAACGGGATTATCTTTCCGCCAACAAGCGTCTGCAATAAACAACCTCATTCTTGGCCTGAAGGGAGCCAAGAAGCCATTGCGAAATTCCCCCTGTCCTGCTCTTTCTCCTGTAAGTTTTGACTTTGCCCAGCAAAGTAGTACGGGATGGAAAGTCTATAGAGAGCTGGTGGGTGACCCCCCGGTCGGCTCTGGGACCCGCTCTCCTTGAAGAGACCCTTGCAGGCAGAGGCTGCGCAAGGAAAGCAGGACTCATGACTCCACTGCAGGGAAACCTGCCTGCTTCCAGGGCGTCTGTGAGAGGGGATCGGAAACTCTGTGCCATCCAACGCTCGCTCCAAGGATGGGAAACATCCTCCTCTGACGTCTTCCACCTGCAAAGCTCTTCCATCTAAGCCCTCTTCCCCTCCTGCCTCTCCCTCAGACTTGGGAGCCATCACGGAAACAGTGACGGTGAGATCGGCAGCCACAGCCAGCTGAAACCGTCCCTGTGCTTACGCTGTAAATGGCCATCGGGGGTTCCCTCAGCTGGTGCTCCTCGTGCTGCTGTGTGCTCTGGGAACTCCTAAGGGGAATAAAAATAAAACTGAAAGACAAATTGAATATATCTTTATTTTAAATTATTATTATGATCCCGAAAAGGTGGAAAAGGGGAGTTTTTCCAGGCAATTTTTAATCTCTCATAATTGGCAACAGAGCGAAACACAGCCTCTGCACCTCACAGCCTTGCAAAACTGCAGCCCTGCAAAAGACAGTTTTGGAACA